>NC_087310.1:995000-1185000 GCF_037043105.1 Vanessa tameamea
TTTATCATTAAAAATCACAAGGATTTAACACATAGTTCGAGTTAAGTTAGTCTAAATATAGCTAAAGAGAAACCTTTAGTCTGTTGGAGAGGAAGACGGCTCTCTCTCGCTTGCGTTGCGTGAAGTCTGAATGTGCGAGCCAGCGGTGCTCATGGCACTCCTCCGCCGTCGGCCGCTTCAGTGGGACCTTCTTGAACACCAACATCAGGAAGCGGGTCGCCTCCTAGAGACACATTCGTACAGTTACATTCAGACTAACCCACTCCATGTACCAAAATGTTTTGTTTTTTAAATAACTTTGTGTTCACGAAAATTAAAAGAAATACTTATAGGCAACATAGTTACTTAGTACTTTATAGACAAATACCATCTCGAAACTTAAAGTTTTTTAAATTAATTTCTAAATTCTACGAACCTGCGTAATCTCTTTATATAGGTGTTCGAAGCGATACCGAACAAAAGAGATGTTTTGCTTGGTCTCCGCGTCGTCGGTTCCGCGGAAGGGAGATACTCCGGATAACAGAATGTAGGCCAGCACGCCCAGTGACCAGATGTCGGTTTGCGGGTACGCCGCCTCGTCGTTTATAATTTCCGGCGCTGAATAGGAATGAATCTATCTTAGTTAATCCTTATCGAATGTAAAAAAGTAAAAAAAAATACGTTTTTTTTTTAAGGAATAGTAGCTATGCGAAATTATAACAAATTACAAATATTCCTATTAAATTTAAATTTAAAGCTAGTGTTAGGAGTGGGGACGACAGTAGCCCAAGAGGTCAGGATCGATACTGCGACTTTTTGCTTCGCTACTGCGCTAAGCCATTGCGCTATTGAGCTTCAAATTTATTTTAATATATATGTTTTTTTACCTTTGTATTCCAGTTCACCGACTTGTGGTACACTGGTTCCCAGCTTGGTGACTCTGTGAGCTGAACCGAAATCTATCAGTTTAACTTGAATGGACCGGACCGAAGCCATTACCACGTTATCAGGCTGCAAGTCCAGATGGCAGTAACCTCGCCAGTGGAGGTACTGCAGACCATCCAGCGCTTGTGTTATTATCGTAGCTACCATCTGCTCAGAGTAGTCGTGGCGGCTCGAGAGATAAGTTAAAACATCTGCGCCCTGCAGTTTTTCTAGAATCAGGGCCGCAACAGGAGAGCCAGGTATCTGGTAAGCTCCTAATAAATTCGATATTCTTTCGTGCCTTAGTTTTCTTAGGCAATTGAACTCCCTCTGCACTTGGATCTCTGTCTCCGGTCTGACCTCCAGGATCTTCGCCACAACCACGCTGTCGGTCGTTTTATCAACGCCTTTCACGACAATCGAGAACTTTCCTCGCCAAAGTTCTGATATAAAACTGTAACGTTCTGAAAAGTTCTGTGTCGCGTCCCAGTCGATTGGATTATCTTCCGTCGCATAATCTAATTTCGGTCTGTCTTCGTGTAATACGATCTCCTGCCCTGACTCTGTTATTTGCTGTAGATGCCGCATCGCTTTCGTGACTTCAATTTTCGGAGCTCCGGCCTCCTTCGTCTTGATTAGACTCGTTGGTATTCCTTTGTCGCTCCATCCAATTCTGTTGCGAGAAGACAATCTGAACTGGTAACTTGTATCTGGCTCGAGATCTCTAACGACAAAGAACTCATGGTCGATGTTTTCGGCCACTGTATTCCATTCTACACTGTCACCTTTCTTGTACTGGAGGCTGTAGCAAACTACGGGCGAGTTGCCGTCATATTTTGGTTGCTTCCAGCGCAGGAGTACTTCCTTATCTGATATTTCTGTAGCTGTTGGACTGTCTGGTGCGTCTGGATTGGTGGCCTCTACGATTCTTGTTCGTGCGACCGTTTGTCCGACCTTATTCCTAGCTACGACCTTATAGAAACCTATATCATGGTGCATAGCGGGGTCGAACCTGAGGGTAGATCTTCCTTCCTCATCTTCGATAATCTTGATGCGCTGTCCTTCCGCTATGACCATGTCGTTTTTGAACCATTGGATGACTGGTTTGGGATCGCCAACGGCGTAGCAAGAGAGTTGCGTCTGTTCGCCCTCCTGCACCGGGAGCACTTGTGGCTTCTCTCTGAAGAATGGCAGTTGGCCATCCTTCTTGGATTCCATGAATGCCTGCGCCTCTGCGTAGCTGTCGAGTCTCGTACCGAGTTCGTGTCGGAGTCGTCGGATAGTGTAGCTCTCGGAGCCGTAGTTGTTGATCCTCTCGCGTCTTTCATCGTCGATTTCCTCGTCCATAATATCGGTGAAACGTCTTCGTTCGCGGATAATCGGAGTCTGAAAGTATAATGCATAAGTGAAATAAATGTTATTATAAAATAAAAATAACTGAGCTAATGTATTTTTGTTCGATATTAAATGTTTCCTTTCTTTGAGTTATCTGTATATAATGGGTATGTAATGTGTTTTAGACTAATTTAAATATTTGTTAGATAAAGTAGAAAACGACACATCATTCAAATTTTACTGATAGCTTTTAGAAATATTTATTTTTGACTTTGATTTAAATCTTACTCGAGGGTCATATGCGTCTTGTATGCTGAGGCTGTATCCTGGTGAGCGATGGCAGGCCACTTTCATGTACTCGCGAAGCCGAACCGGGAACTGAGTGTCTCTCAGTTGCAACAAATATGTGTCTGGGCCGTTTTGGTAACTGAAAATCAATGAATATAATTGTCATTTTATATACTTAATTTCTAAAATCTATTGTGAAGTTGGATTTTATGTTTTATGGATGCTGTTTTCAATTTATAATAAGCTGTCTTAAAACAAAAAGGCGATTAAGACTAAAAGTAACTGTCTAGGTATGTTGAAATGAAGTTTTGAGTGGCCAATTACTGAAAGCGGCCAGTTACACCTGGTTTTACTCCACTTAAAGTTTATTGCAAAATAAGGACGAAAGAAATTAATCTTTTAAAATATTAATCGGTTAAAACGCATGCATCTTAACTGATAATTGTGGGTTCAAACACAGGCAATGATTTTTCACGTGCTTAATTTGTGCTTAATTTGTGAAGGAAACCTGCATGTGTTAAATCCAATGAAATTCTTGGTTGAAGAAGCAATTTTTTATAATAATAGAATAAAATTATACGTACATGATCTATACATTTTTTAAAAGTGAAAGAGGGAAGAATTCCGGGAATAAAATATTGTAATAAAAAAAGATACGATAAATATTTGTAACTAGCAATACTTACTGGCTCTCCGACTTAGCAGATACCTCCCAGTCGGGATGCTCCCATTGCTTGAATTTGATATCCCAATCTCCAGGTTTCCTTTCGTGGGATGCGCGGTCACGGTCTGGGGTTCCTAGTAAATTGAAATATTTTATGTATTCAAAAATTATTAAATTAAAAATGTAACGTAAAAAAATAATTTAAATGTTTAAAAAATCTGATTTAAGTAGTTTTATATTTAATTATCACTCAATAAAAAATATTGCTATATTTTATGTCCACTTGTTTCTTGTTGTTTTGGCCACTCATTTTGCTAATGCTACTGCGACTACTGCACCAATATTATGTTACATACCTTCGGGAGTGTAAATTTCACCAGGTGGGTAGACCATTTTGGAGGGATGGTCAAAGGCACCACTCAGCGGACGACGACGGAACCATGTGCGGCACTGCGCATTACTCGTCCAGTCTCTGTAGGCAGGATATTGTAATAGTAGAGTAATAAACTCAGTCACTATAGACAGTCAGTCAAAAGGATAGTGAAAACGACCAACCTGTAGAGGTTATAGTAGTTCCTGAGCCTGTCCGTAGTGATGATGTACTCGTTCTCGTAGATCTTGTCTGCCCGCAGCAGCCAGGGGTGCGCCAGCGCCGCGTCGACGTCGAGTCGGTCGTGCCAGCGCACCTGCAGCAGGCGCGAGATGAAGTCCCGGCTCTCAGCGCTGAAGCGAGACCACCAGTCTTCGTCGTGCCACGACCACGAGCCGGCGCGCACGTTGGTCAGCGTCTCGCGGTCATTCGCACCGCGGAAGGGTGAGTGTCCGCTGAGCAGGATGTAGGTGATGATGCCCACACTCCACAAGTCGGACGCGAAGGACACACCTTCACCGTTAGCGACTTCGGGCGACACGAATTCGGGCATGCCATAGTCCAGGGACGCGTACTTGTTCATCTGTATGCGGCGGGACAGGCCGAAGTCGCAAATCTTCAGGAGATCGCTCCCTGCGTGTGAGAGGAGCAGCTCACCGATCTGTAGATATATTTAAATGTTAAGACTTATTACACACTTTTTCTTAAATGCTAGTAGCGTCAATTTTAATTAATAACCTTTAGTTTATGTTTTAAAAAATTACATCCTTGTATTTTATTTCGAAGTACTGTAGTATTGCTTTAGAAATCTTCGCTCTACTCACAGTAAGACCGAGATGGGCGACACTGTTGTCGTGCATGTGCTTGAGTCCTCTCAGAAGCTGTCGCACGTAGCCCGCTACCTCACGTTCCGTGTATCCTTGACTACGAAGCAAGCGGTCTCTGCCCGACGACAAGTTTACATGATTAGTATAGTAGTGGGAAAAATAAATTAAGTACTAACAGTGATCACGCGGCGAGTGTGGCGATGTCGGCACTCACCGGACGAGCTCCCCGCCCGCCGCCAGCTCCGACACGAGCGCCAGCGTGTGGTCGTGCTCGTAGGCGTCGTACAGCCGCACGAGGTGGCGGTCGTTCAGTATGTTCATTATGTCCAGCTCGTTCTTCATGAACGGCTTCAGATCCGAGTGACCGTGCATTATCTTAGCGGCGTAGTTGCGACCTGTCGATTTATAAGAATGAGGCTATGATGTAATTTATTTCATTAATAAAATGTTATTATTGTGAACTAATTATGCCGTTTATACAGGTTCTTTCAAAATATTTACTTTAATAGCTTAGCTCTATTGCTTGTAATCAGTTTGTAGATCCAATAATAATAGATAACTAAAATAAATAATATATGAAAAAAAAAAACATTTTTTTAATAATAGTAATTTGTATTCATACTATCTCTTATGTATAGAATTATTAATATCATCGGGTTTTTTAATGGACTACAATTTATATTTTTCTTAAAGTAGATCTTATATCCTGGCAGAGGTGACGCTTGCTTACCGCTCGTGCGCTCCGCGGCGTGGTAGACGACGCCCTGCACGCCTCGGCCGAGCTCGTCGCCCAGGTCGTAGTAGTCACCGAAGGGTTTCGAGCTCGCCTTAATGCGGGGTGGATATTCTCGAGTCCTACAATACAATGTTCATATAATCAAATGTGATCGGAAATTGAATTCGAGTTTACCTGTAGTTTGAGACCTACCTGGCGGAGTATTCGTGCTCGCTCTCCTCAACGTACAGCATGGCGGAGGCGCTGACAGCGCCCGCCACATTACGTGCAGACACAGAGTATAGACCCTCATCCTTCAGCATCACGTCGCTGATAGTCAGCACCACTGTGTCCGGTTCGATGAAGTGCATCTGAGACGAAATATCAGAGTAAAATAAGTTAATCTTATAAGTCATTTGTGATAAATATTACAAATAAATGTGAAGTCATGTTCAACGAGCGCATTGCAAATTTGCAAAGAATAAAGCGTCAACAAATGCGATTAAGATAAAAATTACATATTATGTAAGAAAGCGTTTTGAAAGCATTAGGACTAGCAAATTTTTTAAGCTCACCTTGATTCTAGAGCTCTGCGCCAGCGGCTGCCAGTCCTTGTACCACTTGATGTCGGGGAAGGGAACACCGGCCACGCGCGCCTCAATGCGCGCCAGGCGCCGCTGCAGCACCACGCACTCCTCGGGACGCTTCAGGAACGTGGGATACTCCGCCAGCTGCAGACGCACTCGCTGGCGCGCCTGTCCGTGCTCGTTGCTGGCCACTGCTTCATACCAGCCCACGTCACGCTCCAGCATCCTAGGTTCATAATTATCATTAAAATATAACGAATATATCGATATAAATTAAATAATATAAAAAAAGAAGCTAATTCTTTGTCTCAAAATAGAAAATTTAGATAATCTCAATCATAGAAAACAACCCGTAGATCCATAGTATTATGACCTAAAATGAGAGTATTTTGTTAAAGTTTTCCAAAATACGTTTCGACGTCTTACCGTAGCTAAATTAATAAGACTCCTTTACGTCATACTCACTTATTGATAAACAGTGTAGCCTGGCCGTTCCTTGTGTAACTCCAATCGTATCGACCGCCAATCTCAATCGGTTCGTCATTGAAGTAGTACGTCATCTTGGGTTTCGGGTAGCCGTAGACGAACCAGAACAAGTTGACATTGTGTCCCTTCACGCCGTACTGCGAGTCGTATTCTTGACGAAGGAACTTAGGGGCCTGAGCGTAGCCGTCGTGAGGAGGTCGCTCGATGTCAAAGTCCCGGGGGAAGTAGGGCGATGTCTCTGGCCTGAAGTCGATCCCGGGTTCGAGGTAGGGCACGAATTTGGGTGGGTCAGGCTCGAGCTTGGCGCGATGGGTGTTGGCGTAGGGCGAGGGGTCGCTAACGCCATACTTGTTTTCGACACGCACGCGGAACTTGTAGTCGCGGAAGGGCTCCAGGTTGCGTATGTCACACACGCACGACCGCAGCCCTGTGCGCGCTGTGAACCAGTCGCCGTCCGGGACTTCGCACATCTCGACCTGGATGTGCCACAACATGTTCAATAATTGGATTCTATAATTCACACACGTTCTTAAAATTTATTACAATAAAGCAAACGTAAAATAAAAAAAATAATAGTTAGACGTAAATATAATAAGAAATAGAAAATAAACCGTCAATAGTGAAACGGCCGCCTAGCGATGTAAAAAGTCGCAGGTTCTATCCTGACGATATTCGTGTCCACTCCTAGCGCAAGCTTTAAGCTTTGGGGACTCCTCCAGAAATAGGAATATTAGTAATCCTTCCCATGAATCATTGCTACAATTCTATTAAAATATTGTTATTGTTTACACTACGAGATTATTTTATAGCTTAAAAATCAATATAAACTGACTTGGTAGGTAACGGGGAATCTCGGTTGATGCGGAATAGATGGCTTCCAGGACAAAGTAAGATGACGGTCAGCCATACGTGAGATGATCGGCTTATCCGTGAGGGGCATTGGCACGCCAGTTTTCTTCATTTTATCAAAATCACTGTATTGTTCTGACATAGGCTTCTTTCCACTTTGAGGCTCCAAAGCTGTAAAAATACATTTCCATATTTTTATACTGGTTTAAAATAATATTTCTCCATTTACCCTATAACACATCAGTAATCTTCCGAGATGTTGCTAATTTAAAAAAAATGAATGATTCATAATGGCTGACTCATAGGACTTGATACATTTTTTAACATTTAACTTTCTAGACAATATTTAATTGCTAAGTAATATTTAAAAAAAAAAACAAAAATAAGATTTGGGTTCATTGAAAGTATCAAGCCGGGATGGCCCAGTGGTTAGAACTCGTACATCTTAACCGATGATTTCGGGTTCAAACCCAGGCAGGCACCACTGAATTTTCATGTGCTTAATTTGTGTTTATAATTCATCTCGTGCTCGGCGGTGAAGGAAAACATCGCGAGGAAATCTGCATGTGTCTAATTTCAAACCACCCGCATTGGAGCAGCGTGGTGGAATATGCTCCACACCTTCTCCTCAAAGGGAGAGGAGGCCTTAGCCCAGCAGTGGGAAATTTACAGGCTGTTAATGTAAAATGTATGAAAGTATCAACTAAAATGACATGATACATTTTCACTAGCTACGTGACCCCTACTCACTGTCGTATATAAGCTGCGCGGTACACGACTCCTCTCCGTGTGGGTTGTAGATCCTACAGCGGTAAGTGGCTACGTCTTCGGGCCCCACGCCACCGATGGTCAGCCGCAGAAGGCCAGTGGTCTCCTGCTCTATACGTATGCGTTCGCTGGGGAACAGCTTGTCGTCGTTGCGGAACCTTAATAAAATGTTACTATTATAGTTACAGAAGAACGTGTAATAAATTTAAATTAAATTATTATTACCATAATATTATTAATTATGATATTATTTAACGTGTTCTAAACTATCTGTTTAGAACAAAATCGCTTACCACTCAACTTCCGGTTCGGGGGTTCCCGTGGCGCAGGCCGTGAACTTGGCACTGAGACCGCGGATCACTTCCGCATCGCCAATCTTCTTCAGGAACGACGGCGGCTCCACCTTCTGTTTACGTCCGCTACAAAGTTGATGATAAATATTATGTTTGTGGCACAAACGATTTTTATTTTAATATATTCTAATATGAAATGTCTAATATGAAATGTTTTCCTTTGATACATGTAGTAACTTCTAACCTCCAAATTATTCGATTTTTCCTTTTTGAAATGAGATTACTTTAGCTCCTCTTACTATCTTCATTTTGAACCCTTTACTTACATCTTATCCACAACTTCCAGCACCGCTTCACAGCTGTCCTCTCCTTCCTTGTTCTTCGCTACACACTTGTACTGTCCCGCGTCGTCCTGCGTGATGTCCCGCACGTACAGGCAGCACGCGTCGCCGTCACGCTTGATAGAGTACTTGTCGGAGGCCTTGAGGGGTGTGCCATTCTTGTACCATGTGATGTCGGGTGCTGGGAGTCCAATAACACGCGCTGGGAACTTGGCGTCGAATGTTGGAAGCTGATCGAGGAAATATTATTATGTAGTTCGTAGGAAAAATAATATGAAATATATCTCTACGCACATTGGTATATTGGTAATTAAATACATTCAATAAATACACTTTGGATATTATCTCACTTGTTGCAAGTCTGTAAACTTCTGAGTGAAGCGCGGCGGTTGGAACACCTTGCGAACGTTGATTTTGCCTTCGGTAGTGTCTTCTCCCAAAGGATTAACTAATTTCACGGAGTATACACCAGCGTCAGGTAGTTCCAGAGAATTGATTTCCATGCCAACCTGGAAATCAATGTTAAAATATAGTTCAAATTAAAATTGGTTAGCGTTGCAGACCCTTTTAGTTTATAACTAATGCTTCAGTCATTGTATACTTTAAAATCTCGCATAAAATACACGTCAAGTGTGATATCAACGATAGCATATAACCCACCTTCTTTCCATCACAAGTGAGAAAGATCCTTTCATTAGGCTTAAGCGGCTCTCCATCCTTGGTCCAAGTGACTTGGGGCACTGGATTTCCAGTGAACGGTGCGCTGATGTTCAACGGCTTGCCCTCCTCACCAGTCACCTCACGTAGACCATGGATAAACTGAGGACGCTCTTGCGGTACAGATGCATCCTCGTGACCTGTTGAATATGAATTATATAGTATATAAAGGATCCTGAAAAATTCAGATCGAACATATGTACCTATTAAATATATTTTTATCATATGTCGTATAATAAATTATCTTTTGACAAGAATTACGATTAAATAGCGTCTGTACTGACCGGCTACACTGAGTTCGGCCTCGCAGGCGCTCTGGCCCTTCTCGTTGATAGCGAGCACGCCGTAGCGGCCCGCGTCGGGCGCGCTGGCCTCGCTCAGCAGCAGCGCGTGCGAGCCGTCCGGCTGACTTATCACGCGCACGCGCTGCCCGTCCGGGACCACCTCCTTGCCGTTGTGTGTCCTGAGGGCAAATACATTTATGCATACATGTAATATTCGATCATCATGTTATGTAAGTGTGTATCGATATATTGACTGAAAATCACATTGTTTTCATTTTTGTTATATTTCTATAATTAATTCATTAATTAATATTTTAAGATTATGTTTAAACGTTGTTCCCATTCAATTAATTATTTACACAAAACTTCGCTTTGATTGTTTCACTAATATATAGGATTTCACAATATCGTTCAATAAGTCAGAAATTGTTTTATATCAATCAAAAGGGACATTCATAAACATTACCATTTGATAGTAGGCGGTGGATGTCCGATCACCTTGACTTCAAGCTTTACAGGAAAACCTTCTATGACTTTAGCAGGCTGCAGCTCTGCAATGAATGCTGGCTTACGTTCTTTTTGACCCACCTAGAATATACCAAACATTACAATGTATTATAATAATAAAAGCAGGAAACTTGTTCAAAATCCCAATAGAATAAATCTGAGTTATTTTTCAAACATAGTCATTATTGATAAAAAAATATGGTGTAAGATATTACAAGATCATATTATGTGGTCTCTGATTATTTGTTTATTAAAATAAAGTATGTTATTAAAGTCTTGTATTCAATTCTATGAAATTGTCTAACATTATTCAATAAATTATATAAAAATTTGGTTGACATAATGTTTAAGAACGGTAGAGTCACCTCGACTTTAGCCTTGGAAGCGACCTCGCCCAGTCTGTTAGTGACGACGAGTGAGTATACACCGGCATCTTCGGGACGGCAGCTGTCGATGCTGAGTCCCACCACGCCACCTGGCTGATTGATGAAGTTAACAGCCTGGCTCGGCCGAACAGGGACACCTTGGAAGTTAACGAATCCAATGTAAGAATCTATGTAAAGGTAATGAGTATCTTAGTAATTTACGAGCTCTGATTTGTTTTAGTACACACATAGGCACAAAGAAAACAAGAGAACATGTTTTGTGAGATAGAGTTAGATGATACTGAAACATAAACTATCTGAAGTTACATTAGCATTGTGGTGTCCGTCTATGCATTTGTGCTCCAATTATAAAGCAGAAAGTCTATGGCTCGTTTGACGACACCATAAGTTAGGTAGTTTTTAGTTTATTTTATTAATATATATTGCATGAGTATATATTTTGTATTTTGAATGGTGTATTTAAACCGTATTTTCAACTCGCAAAGAGTACTTACCATCCTTGAACCACTTGACCTCAGGTGCGGGGAATGCCATGACTCTGGCCTCAAGCTGCACGGGTTGACCTACGACCACTTTAACATCCTCCAACTCTTGACTGAATGAAGGTTTACGGGGTGTTGCTGGAAAACAAAAACGTATTTATAGGCGAGGCAATACTTTTGTATACACATTGTGAATGATATCTAGGTTCTTATATTTTGTTTTATTTGACTAAATGTATTAGTAGAAATGGATTCCAAGATTCCAGGAACAGAATTTTAAATGAGTTTTAACTAACTTGGGCTTAAATATTGCACACTTTACTGTGCTGTTGACAAACACAGATGGAATCTTGTTTTTAAAACTTTTCTTGATTTATTTAACTTATTTTTCTCAATTCGATAGTTTCTCGTCCCAAGTGTTGTAGGATTCATCAACTCACGGTTAACGGCCACAGCGCAAATGGCCATATGTTCTCCACTGGGGTTGTTGATGACCAGCTTGTAGGCGCCGCAGTCCGCAGGGGTAACGTGTTCGATGGTTAGCTTGACAGTGCCGTCGGGCAGTACTGTTTGCTTCACATGTGAATCGTCCGGCGAAAGCTCTACGCCATCTTTTAACCTATAGATCACGTAGATATTTAATATAAAGATTTTTTAAAATTTTCAACAAATGTCAACTAAATCAAGAAAATATTATGTTTACATATACATATCATTATTTCGTTGTAGAATTAGTGCATAAGTCGTATCTTCTTTAGTAAACCTTTAAGTATATTATAAAAACGTACCATTTCGCGGTAGGTATGGGACTACCATCGACTTTGGCCTTCAGTTCCAAAGGCTCCCCTTCGTCCACATCCTTTTGCCGGTCCAGCTTGTGCGAGAAGCCCGGTGGGATCTGAGCGAGGGAGATCATCGCCTCACACTCCGCCTCGCCAGAGACACTCATTGCACGGACAGTGTACTGTTAAAAAAAGTTTATTGCCAATTTTACGAACAAATATTGATTAATTATTTATTATTGTTATGAAATTTCAATTTCAAAAACAATATTAACCTTGCCAGCATCACTAGCTCCAAAGTGCTTTATTTCCAGTTCGCTGTCCACCTGTCCGCCCACCTCAGTAGTGATGGTGTGTCGGTCGTCGTTGACCACCTCCTTGCCATTGAGGAACCATTTCACCTGGGGTTTGGGTACGCCATCGCACCGCACTCTGAGCGTACAGTCATCGTAATCCTTTACGATCTGCTTCTGGATTGGACGCACGAATGCTGGCTTGTCAGCTGTAATAAAAGTCAAAATATTTTTAATACAAGTAGACCGTTACAAGTAGTTTTAAACATCAAGTCTTAACAGTATTACATCTATACTAATGTGAAAGTAACTGTCTGTTTGTTTGTGTGTTACACTTTAACCAAACCATCGAACTGATTTTGATGAAATTTTATGTCGTCAGGTGTGACGACCAACCCCTAGAATGCAAGCGTAGCCGCGGGCGACAACGAATACCAATGTTCGGAATGCAGATTATCTCCAGAGATTCAGCGATAGATTCGATGAAAGTAATTAAAATTCAAACAATCTTGTACAGAATAAAAGAGCCTTTTACATAATGGTTACAGTATGGTTTACCTTTTAGTTTAGGAAACTTATAATAATTTTGCTAAATTATTGCGTCGGAAACTTTGTCTTTATAAAAATGCAATGATAATGATTAGTACTAACTATGCACATTAAGTTTAGCCTGCTGGGTGGTTTCTCCGATTTCGTTAGTGGCGGTGACGGTGTATTGACCGGCGTCCTCCAGTCCAACGTTCTTTATTACCAGTTTGAAAGTTTCTGCCTCACGGTCTTCAATGATTTCGTGGCGTGTTGAAGGCTGAATGACATAGCCATCTTTACTCCTAAAAAAGTAAGATAGACACATCTATTTAATACTGTTTTTTATTTAATACGATAACATACTAGAAATTGTTACGAACTTCTGTTACTAAAAAAAAAGTTATCTTTCTTGTCTTCTCTCTCTCAGAGCTCTCAAACGATAAATTAATTAGCTAATTTGTCACACAAAATTATTCTTAATTTTCTTTTAACAATTAAAAATAATATACCTCAAACAGTGAACTCTCTTTGAAACCCGTCAAAATTAGAACTAGAAACGATACTCTGCAGTGTCCTACATCAAATGACTCACCACTTGACCTCAGCGACGGGATTCGCCCGAATTTTGGTGATAAAAGTAATCTCCTCGAAGGGCACAATGGTGATATCCTTCAAAGGTTCAACTTCAGGTCGTAAAAGAATATCCAGGCGTGCGGAACTCTCGCTTAGGCCGTACTTATTTTTAGCTTGTACGGTGTATATACCCGTATCTGTGTGGCGACCTGGAAGCATAAAATGTTATATTTAAAATATATCGGGATAAAATTATGATATTATGTGGTACTCTTATTATTATTATTATATTAGACCAATGTTAATTAAGATGAGTTTTATAATGTGAGATTAATTACCGTTTACGGTAAACATAAAGAAAATATAAGTATTTTAAGGCTTTAATCCCTTCACCATGAAAGGTATAATATCGAATGGTATCCAGCCATAAAAACTCATTTCGTATACTCGAGTACAATTGATACGTATGCTATCAAATTAAGAACGCTATTAGATGTAAATTTATTTTCATCCATTGGCTAAAAAACTTACCGGTTGGTATGTGCAGTGTGAAGGTGCACTCCTTTATGCCATGGTCAAGCTCCTTACTTTCTTCATTGACAACGAGGGTCGCATCCGGAGTCAGTTCCTTGCCGTTAAGCAGCCAGGCCACGTGCGGTAGTGGATCCGCCGTGCACACTGCCTTCAGCGTCACGGGTTCTCGCTGCATCACGCGTTGTGCCTCCAAGGGAGCGGTGAAGATGGGCTTGCGTAGGTCCGCCACGGCTAAGAGAGTTACGTCGGTTTTAATGTCTTAGTGTTTATAATTATCACTGGATGACGTTAACATAAGGATACTTAATACGTTTTAGGAAACAATTATATTTTACAGTTTTCATTTTAATTCGTAAAGCCATGATGTACTTCAGAAAGTAAGACTTTTGTTTAGCCATCTTAAATAAAAGTGATCGTGTAAAAAAATCATGGTGTTCAAAATATAGTTTGCATTACTTGCACTTTATTTCAAGTTTATTACTAGTTTGAACTTATCACCACGACAATCATCAACACCATCACCAGAGAATATTTATTTTAAACTGTTTCAATACTCACGCGAAACTGTTAGCTCAGCCTGTAGTGTCTGCTTGCCAAGATCATTAATAACTTCGCACTGCCAATTGCCTGCATCTTTCAAATCCACAGTGTCGATCTCCAGTTTATAGAGATCACCAATATTTGTAATGTGGACTCTATCATTAGGTTTCACTTCCTGACCATCGTGAAGCCAGCGGATAGTTGGCTTCGGGGTACCAGAGGCTTCGACCGTGTACACCATGGGCAGAGATTCGTAAGTGTGTCCATCCTTCATGCTGCTCTCTTTAAGTTTGGGGGGTGCTGTAAGATAATATGTCCAGTAAGATTGCTAGAATTAATGGTACATCAGTTTTTGATTGTTACGAACTTTTATATTATGTGTACAATACAGCGGAATGTAGGATTTTTGAATTGGTACTTATAAGTTAGTCTGCAAATGGAAGATATAGAAGAATATTTGAAATCAAAATCTTTGGGAGGTTGGATTATATTTATTATGTGGGGGTAAAAATAATATAAAAGTAATACAATCATAATATATAAGAAAATAACGCTAATGTACATAATATTGAAGCCTTAAGTATAACTCAAAATATATACAATTTTTAATAATACTTTCGGCGGTATATATACAGCAGTTATTGCAGCTTAATTTAAACGCCTTGAACTTACCTGTGAGTAAATTGTTTTGTTTTATTTGAATAGTGTGATGTATTGTGTGATTACGTACCATTTTTGTTGCCAGAGCATTATGATTTATACACTAAGACTCACAAAAGCGTAAATGCCATGCACGCAAACTATCTTTTATAATATAGTATGTACCTTAATTTTGAAGTCGCTGTAGATTAACATCTTCGACGGAGTGGGACCCAAGTATTAGTATGCCAGAAGGAAATGTTATTACGCATGCGTGCTAAAACAAACATACGACAGAACATTAGTACAGACAAAGTAGAGATTTGCTACGGTAACATTGAAAAATCGGATATTTTCTTATGAAAGAGCCAAACTTGTTGAATATAATGGTAATATTTACTTTAAAGTGACTATAAAAATGATGTTAGGGCAAATTAAGGAAGAAAATATCAGATAGACAAAGAAAGCGGTTGCTTTGATTTTAAGTCAATATTTAATTAAAAGCAACATGTAGAAGATGTTATGTTTCCGGACGAACACAGCGTAGCGTTACTTTAATTATCATTTCAGCCGCGCGCGTCAATATTTCCTCTCACAGTAAATTGTATTGACTTGACTATTACCTTTTTCATCTTCCTTGTTAATTATATCGTCTAAAATGCTCCTTTGTCTCTGGCTGCGTCTTAAAAGCTCTTCAATGTCACCATCGGCTTCCTCTTCGACACTAAATAAACCAGCGCTAGTGTTTTTCCTTCTCTCTACAGTTGTTTCCGCCTCATTTTTTGTTATATTATCAATATATTTACTAGGACTTAAAACTAGTTCTTCTATAATGCGATTTTTAACATCGTTTATTTTGTTTTCGACTTGTTTGAATTCGTTTTCGTCAAATTCTTTCGAAATGTGAATGAGTTTCTCTGTGATATCGTTTTCAAATATTTTATGGCTTTTCTCTTTCAATATTACGGTTTCCTCGTCACCTTTATGTGTTAAGTAATCTTCTTTGAAAGAAGATTGCCGCACATACGAGTCTTTGCTAAAAACTTTTCTAGTCTCGTCTATATCAAAGATAGACTTTGAGAGATCTTCTATAGAAATTTCGCGTGAGAGTGAGTCGTTGTGCCAGCTCATTTCATCCTCGGACATCGACATAATAGATACTGTTCTGTTGCCTAATGGTCTACTATGCCTAGAGTTAGTTTCTACATCGGAATCAGTCTGTGGTTCCTCGATAATACCATACGTACCTCTTCTAATATGCTCTGGTATTGTATAATGTCCTATTTCAGACAGATAGTAACTGTGACTAGCAATTTCTTCAACTTCTAAAGAAGTTGTATGTGGCGTGTTAGGTTTGATAATTTTTCTATCACATTCATCATCCTCATCATAATACACAGCACTCGAAGTCATTTTGTGTATAGTGCGCGTTTCGGCTGGACCTACCAGTTAAAATATTATTACATCGAAATTTCGAAACAGATCTATGTTTAGATTGTATCGATCATGCAATGATTTACGCATGGTTATGTTTGTATTTTTAAAATAAATATAGCAATTTAGTAGGATAGTTAGAAATTCTACTGACAGAGAAGTTAAAAATGGGAAGAAAAGGCGTTAAGCTTCGTACTGACCTGTGATAATGGCGCCCTGAGATCGAGAGCTGCTCACTTTAGACACAATAATTGAACCATCATCGCCCGACTTGAACGTTGTTACTGTTTCAAAAACTCGGCCTAAACATGACAAATCACACTTGGATGTTAAAAATAACACAAGGGCATGCAACACTGTGAAAAACGTGAGTTTGCGTCTAGAAGCTGTTTGCGAGTCGAGAAGCTCAAAGCGCGTTTTTTACCTTCACTTTCACCACTCAAAGGCTCTTCAATAAGGGATTGTTTTTTAATGGACTTGCGTTTCGCGGATTTCAACTCATCGGCGATTAGTACTTCTTCAATTACTTCCGGCTTAGTGGTACCTTTGTTACCCTTTTGTGTTTCAGCTTGAACCTCTTCAACAACGGGTTTTTTAAGTTGCTCGTTATGGTTTTCATCCCAAACTTTGATCTCGGCAGTTTCTGGCTCTGTTACGGATTTATTTGCTTTTTTTGATTTCGTCTCAATCTCATCTATTTTTACAGATTTGATTTTTCCATCGTCGCTTGCATCATCCCAGAATGACTTTTCCTCTATTTGTTCTGTTATCTGTTCTTTAGCTTTTTTTGGTGTTGATTTAATATCATCTATTTTGACAGATTTAGTTTGTCCGTCGTCGTTTACATCATCCCAGAATGACTTTTCTTCTATTTCTTCAGGTTGAGTAAGAGACTTCTCTGGTTTATCTGGCGGGGATTGTTCAACCTGTTCAATTGTCACAGTTTTGGCTATAGCATCGATTTCATCGACCAAAGATTTCTCTTCCACTTTTTCAGGTTTTGTTTTTTCCTTTTTAGCCGTTTTCTTTGTATCTTCTATATCGTCTATTTGCTGTTTCTTTACATTGCTGTCGTCCTCTATTTCATTTTCAATTAAGCTTTCTTTTTTGAATCTCGAATGAACTTCTTTAGCTATCGAACACAATGAAAAATGATGACAATAAGGATTAATCAAGGTGAGATTAAAAATAAGTGCTTGGATGCTTTGTGCAAAATGTGGTTCACACGAGAACATTCAGGTCCAGTGAATGTTTCGATTATAAGTCTATTCTACGTAATTCCCGTTAAATGGGGACATAATAAAGTATGTAAAACTAAAACGTGCAATGCAGTAGTCATCTAATTTACCAATTAACTACGTTAATATAAACTACAACTGTACCTATTTCTCAAATTCGTGGCTATCACGAGCCGTATTAGTTGTTTGGTCGATTCGATGACGGGCGTGTAACTTATACTTTACCAGACTGTTGTTGTGTTTGTGTGAAAAGTCTTATGAAAGCTGGAACTGTGTCTATATAATATATACTATTATATCTATGAATACTAAGGGTAATTTAAGTTCGGCTTATAAATTTACTATAAGGTTATCCAAATAATAATTTAAATTGAAGAAATTTAAATTGTTATGAAACATCATAAGTATATTTTTACGCCAAAGTATTTTCTATTAAAAAATTACGAGCGTTCTTTTAAATATCTTTCATTTATCAAGAGTTGCGTGCATGTGTCTTTGGGGTACTTACTGTGCACGGTAACAGTGCTCTTGCAGGCCACGCTGCCCATCTCGTTGTCTGCACGCACCTCGTATTCGCCACCGTCTTCTTCCTTGACCAGCGTTACCGTAAGGAAGTAATTCTCTAGCCTAAGGATAACAATATATTACGAATATTAATTTATTTAGGTTTAAATAGACAAATTCAAGCGCATAAGATGTTCTTTAGATTATTCTCTTGACCATCATTATCGGTGAGTATCATACAAATGTTTCGATGAAATGAAACTTTTTTGTAAATATTAACTTATAACATATTATAAATTTTTTTTTTTAACTTTTTACTATATTTTTGAAAATTCGTCCTAAAATTAATTTAACGTTTAACCTAAATTACAAAATAATTTTGTTTTTCATAGAAATTCCTACTAACCTTTGGGTATCCCTCTCAATCTTAATCCTGGCATCTGTAGTCACCTCCTTTCCATCCTTGTACCACTTGATCTTGGGCTCGGGGCAGCCTTCCACTTCGACTTCTAACTTCAGTGTCTGTCCAACGTCCACAGTCATGTCTACCAAGCTCTTTGTAATGCGGGGCTTTCCTGATCAGAACAAATCGAAGTGTTTTAAATTACGCTCTTAACAAATAATTTCTTAGGGACAACTCATTATTCTAATGGTCAGGGAAAAACACATGGAGGCTGATCGATCATCAATACACGTTTTTAAATATAATTTGAACAAAATAATAGGTTCAATGATTTTTTAATATCATGTGATAAGCAGTTTCATATAAGATAAGATTATGTTGTTACTAGTAAACTTTTACTTTTAAAATAACAATTAAAATTACAATTTAATATTCTAACTTTATTCATAGACATATAGAATGCCTATACATTTCAGTTGGTCTCCTGGTCTGACCAAAGGACGTAGCAAACAAGAAAAATAATAAAACTCACTATTGACAGTGAAAGTAGCCTGACAGGAGTCCTCTCCCAATTCGTTGGAAACTTTGCAGGTGTACTGCCCGGACAATTCAGCTGTGACCTCTTTGAGGATCAGCTTGTGCGTGCTGCCGTTGTCCAAACGCGTGTACACAGACTTCTTTTCCGTAATCTCCACATCACCTAAGTACCTATTGTGTGTATATACGAGTGTGTTAATAAAAACATGGGAGTCGATAAATTCGATTTATTCTAATTTATTTATTATTCGATATTCTTATGCTTAGAGAATCTGACAATTGACTGATTCGACAGATTGCATACGTACTGCTTGTAATGTAATTTTGAATTAATTCCTTCTGTACTATAATTTGATTTAAATTAATCAACACAATTATATAAATAACTTCGAAATCAAATAAGAAAAAATAAAGTTAAGAAAAACATTATTTGCACGAAGGATTGATCAAATGTTTATATGTAGAGCAAAGTCACCATTTGACGTTGGGTTGAGGGTACGCGTCGACGTCTACGGTGAATTCAACGTTGACATCGCCTTCTGCGGCGGTGGTGTCGCGCAGGCGCTGAGTGAAGCTGGGCGCGCGTCGCACGTTCAGCACGCACGAGTCGCTCGCACTGCCGTGCACGTTGCGGATCTGTTGCGGTTTCATCAGTTTATATTATTTATGTTTGAAATTGTTATACGTAACTGAAAGTATTTATAACGGGCAGTATTTTATCTCACACAATACTATTCCATTTTGTTCAAAATAATATAATTTTCAAAATATTAAGTGTACATCAAAATGTATCTAAATTAACGCCATTAACACTAAATAAAACCATAACGAGTGTATATGACAACATATATAATTTACAATTAAATGTTGTCTATTTAAACTAAATGAAATTAGAACAAGATGTTACAATCTGAAGTGAGCTGCAGAGCGTCTGCAAGGACACTATAACTGTGCACGACTTGTACAAACAGGCTTGTAAAGATACACAAATGTAACTCCTAAATTGATTTTTATAATAAAATATTTTATTTCACGGCCATGACGATGAACAATATGGTGTGATAATAGTCTATAATTAGTACCAATACTTATTTCGCTAACCTCGCATGAGTATTCCCCTGAATCTGCGCGCGCAGCCGAAGTAATAACCAACTTGTGAGCTTCGCCGGATGATGTGATCTTGATTGCCGAGGACTCCTTTAGCTCGGTCTTGTTTTTGTACCTGAAATAATTTTAAGTAAATAACTAGTCATAGGTATACCCTAATTGAAATAATTTATAATAATATTATAGGGGGAACAAGTATCAATCGTGGCTGTATAACACCCAAAAACTTTCATCTTAGCATTCCTTAGGAATATCGCTGAATCCGCTCATTATTGAGATACAGATTTATAATATTATTTATTAATTATTATAAAAGATTTATATAACAAGTACTTATTTTTAAACTGTTCATTCAGATTACACGATCAGATATCCATTAACTTAATAGAACGATGTTGTGAGAGCAATTCCAGTGTAGTACTCACCAAGTAACGGTGGGTGCGGGGTCACCCTCTGCGTGCACCTCGAATGTGACGCTGTCGGTCTCCCCACACGACCGCTCCCCGCCGAGCATCTGCAGTATCTTGGGTGGTGACGTCACATGCCACTGCCAGAAGTCTGAGCACTGGTTCACCTCATTCCTGGTGTCGTTTAAATTATACTTAGGACTCGTTTTTTTTTTTTACATTTCGTTGTTCTAGGATTATTTATTAGTTAGTAGGTTAGAAGGAATTGACGAAGGAAATTTCCTTGATGTTGTTCAAATAATTAGCCAAATTTATGACATCATTAAAATTATACATGTATACAGTTTTTCTAATTTTAATGATCTAAAATAATAATTAAAATTGGCTAAAGGGTTTTTTTTTTATTAATTTTATACTTTTGTAAGTACTTGGTTCTGCTATTTTTTAATAATTTAAAAAACATTCTGTTTTATGATAAAAGGGTGTTCATTATAACTTCCAACTCACTTAGCAACCACAGAATAAGATCCAGTATCGGTTAACTTGGTGTCCTTAATAATGATTTTATAGATCTCCTCAGATTCTTTTACGATGGTGATCCTCTCAGAGGATTTGATCTCCACGCCATCCTTGTAGAAGCTGACATCTGGTGACGGAGAGCCTTCTACTTCGATAATTACTTCATGAGTGGATCCGGCCTAAGGGAAGTATTTTTCGTTATTAAAAAGGGTCACCAATTATTTTATGATACAATTTGATTGACCGTGTATCAAAAACAATCTTTTGCAAATTTGTTGAAATTATAAGACTGAAAATAAATTTATATATTATACCAGAATTGTCATGATGCTTTGATGGTTTCTACAATAACATTAACATGTAATTAAAGAGCATTATGCAGAGATTGACTGTAAGACATTCTAATAGTTCTTCATTATTTACCATGCAGGTCTGGTTCTCTATCTTCTTCTTGATTTTCGGCGGAGCTTTGACAATGAGGTTCATAATGGTAGTATCCTCGCCAAGATCGTTAGATGCGGTTACATGATACTCGCCAGCGTCCGCTGACGTTACGTTCTTTATAACCAGCGACATGCTTTCGTCGTCTTCGTGGAGGAATCTGGAAAAAAATATTTATTGTTATTTTTCTTGATTTTATAACCTATTTATTCTTTTGAGTACTATTAAACAGATATGCTTATCTATCGTTTTTGGTTGTGTAATGAATGAAACCAAAAAATATAATTAGTACTAATACACTAAGCACGCATTGTACAATTTAATTTTTTTTTAAGTTTTCCAACTTACTTATGTCTAGTGTCTGCTTCCACCACCTTGCCATCGTGTTTGAAGACGACGGTAGGTTTGGGGTAGCCCTTGCAAACAAGTTCTAGCATTGCTGAACCTCCACTAGAAACGATGGCCTCACGATGTTCAATCACTAGTTGCGGCTTTGTGGGTTCACGGTGTAAGAAGTTCACAGCTCCTGAAGTTAAAGGAGTATAAAGTCGTTGACATTTTGTAACCTATATTACTGTCAAAAGCACTAGGCCAAATTCTTTCATTATTCCTATTGGGCAGAAACCCCGTCTACTCTGAAGGAGGAGATTACGGGCCTATTCCACGATGCTGCTCCAATTGTGTTATGTGGATGTAATTTTTACAGAATTCAACGTCGAGCTCGAGATGAATTGTAAACAGTAATGAATACATGAAAACAATATTATGAATACTTGCTTGGTTTTGTTCCTTTGTTAAGATCCACGTGTTGGAAACACTAGGCCAAATAGCCTATCTCAGACATCTACATAACGGAATAAAATTTGTTTACACAACTACAAAATATTATCAAGGATATTTCCTTGCCAATTATTATCAAGGATATGTTTAAATACCTTGTACAGTGAGCTCGGCAGAGCAGGATATGTTTCCAGTGCTAGTTTTGGCCACACACGTGTAAAGGCCGGCATCCTCCGGCTTAACATGCTGGAACACCAGTGCCAACGAGTCCTCATCGTCTTCAAGCAGCACCTGATATAAGATATTGAGAGTTTCATAGTATTGTTACTATTTTCATTGAATGTAAAGGCTGGATACGCATTATCATTACCATATCAGATACCAAAAAAAATAGAAATTGCGTGGAAAAACTAAAATAAAGATTTCATAATAAGTACTAGGACGTGTACGTCGAGTCGTCGTCGAGTACGTCGTCGTACGAGTAAGCACGTTTTATTGTTTTAATAAAAATATAGTCTTTTTACATATTATATATAATATTTTTTGTGATAGCATTGTAACCTAGCCCAGGCCAAGACGTGACTTGTCAATGTTGCGCGTCCGGGACGCGCAGTTACACAATTCACGAGCGCAAGAACAGTCAAGTATAATTATAAATTAATGTCATTGTTGTGAAAAACAATCTGCCTGATAATAATTGAATAAGTTTCATAAATGGATTGCTTATTTATAAGATAAAATAATATTTTCGCCCAAAGGTATGTCAATTTCTGTTTATGAAAGCCTTTAATTGAAATTACAATCTCAACGGGAAAGACGACTTAACGTATACTGTCTTACAAAATCATGCCTTGTACGATATACTGAAATTTATTTGAATGAGATGTTTTAGAATGTATACAAACCTTGAACCTCTCCTCAGGGTCGAAATCCACCCCATCCTTTTTCCAAGTGAAGCTGGCCTTCTCTCCCTTCGCCAGCAGGCCTTCTCCGCCCGGAGGCAGTTCACCGAATATATTCTTATCGTCTGAAACAGACGTCATTTTTAAACAAATAAAGTTTAGTACTTTAAAACAACTCGTATAACCGCATCACATTCGCAGATAACAAAATAACATTTAAATCATCCCGTGCGGCACCAATTTAGCCGCAATTATATATAGATCGTAACTATCTCATAAACAAACATTGGATACGGTCCAAACATCCTTGCAAGATCTGTGTTACGAGACATATGTATGTCAGTCATGTAATAACGGGCGCCTACGAATATTATCAAATTATTTTGATATAGCGACAACTTTCGAACGACAGATTGTTCGTGTAATCTGAGTATTAAACTGTACACGACCGTTTGAGATTTGGAAACAACTTTCAAGGTCAAGGTTTAAGTATTAAAGTATTCTAAGGATTTGGAAGCAAACATTTAATGCTATTGTGACTTTACAAGGTTCAGATTTCGGTACATAAGTTTTGACAGTGATGTGGTTCATGAAAAAAATATATTTCTTCCGAAATCATACTCTTATGTAAGATATTTGTTAGGTTAGGTCGTTATATGGCGATTGTAGTGAGATTTTTAATCAAGAAACGAAATAAATAATTTAAACCAAAGACGAGTTATAAACAAAATGCATATTTTGTTTTAATCCACAAATGCAATAGTAATAATTTCCTCTTCTTTAATTCATCATGAGTAAATCACTGAACAACATAAAGTACTAGATTTACATTAAAAAAAATTGACGCGGACGTGACGTTATGAAGAGTAATCTAGTTATTCCTCAATATAAATTACTGGCAATATTATTTACTTTTAATTTCCTAGTTAATTCTATAGGAAGTGACTAATTGAAGAAGAAATTCCATCAAATTATATATCTTTTACAGTACCAAAACTTGTCTGGCAATTTGGTTCAGAAAATTAATTTCTTACTGTATAATTTGGAATAAATTGTGAGACTAACAAATTTTTAACAATATAGACTTGCTCTTTGAGGACACCGAAATGTTAATGCACGTGTTGTTACCCTGAACATTACGAACTTACCGACAACAGTAACGAGAGCCTCGGAGGTGACCTCGCCATATTCATTGATGGCTCGGCATGAGTAACGGCCAGCGTCTTGGGCGAGCACGTCGGCGATCACCAGCTCGTAGCAGCCGCGCTCGGCGCGCGTACGTACGATGTTCACTCGTTCTTCAGTCGAAGACGTCACGATTTCTTTACCGTCACGGTAGCTGATTAAATTAAAAAAAAAATTGTAAATTTTAACTGATTTTTCTTTTTTATTTAACCTTTGTCAGATAATTTAAATAATGCTCTACACAATTTCAATATAGTAAATTTCTGAGTATGTATGTGAGTAATGTATGTATGTAAGTACGTAATAATGCTATACTTACAATTTCACCTCAGGGTTAGGGTTGCCTTTGACTTTGACCATAAAGCGAAGGTAGGTGTTCATCATTATTTCAGTATCCTTGAGCGCTACTACAAAGTAAGGCGCATTTAGAGCATTCCTTTGTTTTCTCTCCTCTGGAGTCACTATATAATATTGAAAAAATGTATTAGTAGGCAATATAAAATAGTTAATTTCCCTGCACTAGATTTTTCCTTCAAATAAATGTAATTAATTATTATAACAAAAGTACGACACAATTACATGCATACTTCTAAACAGATACGCTAGCTAGTTCAGCGGCGAAAACAGGAAAATTATACAGAGAGATAGAGCCTAATTTGTTATACGATTTACGATGATTTAATTGATGGTAGCTGGAGTCATGCGTTATTGTGATCAAATCTAAGTATTGCTTCCTTAACCAAAAATATTTCATTTAATTTTTTATTTGAATATGTGGGGTGTTGATTTTTATTACGTATGGTTATATTACTAGTTATACTAAAAAGTATAAAATCAAAAAAGAAAAATCGCTAGGTAAAAAAATTACGATAACTTTGTATATTCAGTTTTACCATCTGGTCAAAAGAAAATATACGTACTAGATATTTGAAACCAAACGTAATTTAAAATCAACGCACCAAATCAATCAAGAAAGAGAACTTACACTCATGGACCACTAACTGAGCGGTGCAATGTGCGTTGCCCTTTACGTTTTCCGCCCTAGCGGTATACACGCCCGAGTCGTCTTCCCTGCAGTGCAGCACTTCGAGGCGGTACCGGCCCTCCCTCTCCTCCATCACAACTCGATCCATGAGTCGATCGCTGAACGGCTTGTTGTCTTTCAGCCACGTCACTTTAGCTTCTGCTTCCTGCAGCGCGCATTCGAAGATTGCGTTTTCTCCAGCTGGGAATCCAAACTACTGTTACGCGGAGAATTCTTACGAGACAAATTCGACATTATTGTGGAATTTATGTCCGTAAAAATTCTTAAGCAGGAACATAGAAGCGTTAGCACGATGTGAGTGTGTGTGTATGTTATTACTAAAAGCATATATACAAGCGCTAACGTGTGTCTACTTCTAACGTGAAGTGTTCGATTTACGGTATTCACTTACGCTCGATGTTCTGGCCTTCGATGGTCTTCACGAATATAGGTTTGCCGTCGGATGATTCCGATTTTGAAATCGATTTTGTCGATGCACGTTCTTCCGTAACTGAACCATTAGAAATGTTTGTTTTCGAGTATTTCTTCTGGGATACTGTATCGCCGTTCTTTATTTTTGTATAACTCGACTCGATTTTCGATTCTCCATTGATATCTCCATCGTAATTAGTCTCAATATTTAATTTAGTGGATCGACCCTCAATTTTGGCACTATCAGTAATCGAGTTACGTCCATATTTAGACGCAATGCTATCGATCTTGCTGGTCGTATCTACAGAGTTGCCATCGTAGCTGGCTTCAATGCTGTACTTGCTGGATCGACCTTCGATTTGCAATTCTGAATTGGTACCTACACCATATTTAGAGGCGATACTATCAATCTTGCTGGTTGTATCAGTAGAATTTCCATCATAACTGGATTCGACGCTATATTTGTTGGTCCTTCCTTCGACTTGAGTCTCACTATTGGAACCGAGGCCGTACTTAGACGCGATACTGTCCAACTTGCTTTCGGATTCTATAGCAAACTTGGAGCCATTCTTGGTATCGTAGCTCGACTCAATTCCGTATTTGGAACCACCTTCGGTCTTACTAGAAGTAGAGTACTTGGACTCGTACCTTGATGAAGCTGAACCCTCTAAAACACTACCAGCTTCGTACTTAGCACTTTCAATGCGTGAGCCACTCTCGCGACGGTAAGAAGAAGCACCAGTGCTATCGTATGAAGATGACTCATAACGACCACCGGTTGATAGCTTGCGACTGCTACTGGAGTACTCTGTGAATATAGTTAATTTCTAGTTATTTTAATAAAGTTCATAGATATAATCAGAGATCAAAGTACAAGCTTTGTGAATTAATCCACAAAAAAGTCCAACACTTTACATTTCTGTATTCCTGTTTACAAGATTTTCAAACTCGTAAATAAATTTTAAACGAGTTATACAAATTTTCGTAAACTTTATGGGGCTGTGACAGTGTAGACTGTAATTGGTTTTCGTTGTTGCATTAACGCTTGTTTTTAAAGATTTTTTACTACACATATTTTGTTACGTTTCTTATCAATTTTATAACTAATAGGAGTCATTCGTGTAACTAAAAATTTATCATAATAAAAAACGTGCATATTATATAACAACTAATTCTGCTTTTGAAAGCGAACTATAGTTTACACTCTGTTAATCACATCCGATATGGTCTAGTGGCTAGGATACCTGGCTCTCACCCAGGAGGCTCGGGTTCGATTCCCGGTATCGGAAGGATGAGAATTTTTTTTTCATTTTTTATTTAATTATTACAATTATATTGTTTTGATAATAAAATAATTATCATAGGCCATGTATTACGTTTTTTGAAATATATTGCTTCGAGTATATTTTAATATGAACTGTTTTTACAACTCCATTCCGTAATTGAGATAAACAAGCAGATAAATAGAGTTACTTCTCATCAACAATGCGTATTCAGATTAAGTGAACAACCACGTATAAAATCTGCACGTATAAAACAACCACGTAAAAAAACTGACGTATAAAATCGTACGTATTATATAAATTATTATAGATATTAGTCTGATATCCGAAGCAAATGATCTATATATAAAAATCTAATATAAAAAACTTATTTAACAAGATATTTCGGTCTTAACAATAAAAAAAGTCATTCTTTTTTATCTGTTGTTTAATTTTATATAATGTTTTAAATATTTGCAACTGGAAGTCTAAAATGCTTTTTCGTTAGAACCTACCAAGAACAACTGATACCGAGAGTAAAATTTTTAATCATTCGTAATACTCCTGCGTTAGAATTATTTCTAATCTTAAGAAATTAAGGCAAATGAAGAAGTAATTTGTCATTTTTATTTAATGCGTTCTTTAACTTGAATTTGGTTAAAAGTTATAAAAATAAAAAAAAATGTAATGCTCACCTCCAGATAGCCGCGAACTGCGGCTGTATCTCGACATCTCTCCGTCTGCTTCCTCTGTAGTTACAGCTTGATCCTCGGCAGAAACTCTCTCACCTAATTCCCCTGTTGTTACAGTTTGATTGGTTTCTTCAACTTTTTGTGACAGAGATACTTCTGCAGTTTGATCGACTTCTGTTATTTGTTTAGATTCAAGTTTCTTTGATTTAATACTTGAACGACTCTCTGTGGTTTTTCCGTTTTCTAGAACTTCGGCTTTAGTTTTCTCAACACTTTTGTCAGTTATATCAGCAGAGCTAGTTTTTGTATTATTAGACTCGTTTGATGTTACTGCAGATGCTTCTTTCGAAGATTGAACGTGTTTTTTACTTTCCTGTTTTTTTTCTTCTATTACACTTTGTTGTGATGTTAAAGAAACTTTAGACTCAAGCGATGATTGAAAAGCTGATTGGGTCTCACTATCTTCTATTCTTTTACTGTTTACCTCTTTTTCCTCTGTACTTTGTAATTGTTCGACTGAAACTTTGGAAGTTTGGCGACTGTAAGAAATAGTTTCTTGAGTTTTATCAGATGTTTCTTGTGATGACTTGGTGTTTATATTTAATATTTGTTCAGCTTTTTCTTCAACAACTGATTCTTTTTTGGCAGATAAGCTCTTTGTTTTCTCGTATTCAGATTCTGTTGTAACTACGTTTTCTTCTTTTATAGTTTGAACTGTATCTGTACAAGATGATTCAGATGACTTCACATCCGCATTTGTAGATGTTGTTTGGAGTATTTCTTGAGAAGTTTCACCTAATTCGTTTTGATTAACCGAACTTACAGCTTCTTGGACTTCGCTTAATGCAATAGTTTCAGTTACTTGACGACTGTAAGACACAGATTCTGAGTCTTTTACTGACTCCTCAGCGACCTTACTTTCTACTGATAACTCTCCTTTAGATTTTGTTTCGATTGAAGAGCTATCTAGAGTTGTGCTAGATGTTTGTTCTGATAAAGACTTTGAAGAAACTTTACCTTCTGCTTTGGTGTTAACTTCTGTTTTTACCACACTATCTGTGATTATTTCACTTGTACCATGCCCAGATTGTAATATTTCTTTTTGAGCGGTTTCAATTGACAACGCTGCGGTTTCTTCTTGGGATATTATGTTTTCATTTGTTTGAATAATTGTTTGCTGACTAATTTGAGACTGAGATGTAACCGATTCTACTTCACTAACTTGTGTTGTAAATGATGTAGACTCTAAACTTGCTGTGACTTGACTTTCAACTGTGCTTACGCTGCTATGCACTTCTTGAACTTCAGTAATTGAAGATACCTCAGTTGCTTCAGCTTTTGAGATTTTGCTCGTGTGCTCACCTTCGAAAGACGCTTTTCGTTTAGTTTTAATGACTTGTTGTGATTCTTCTTTAGAAGAAAGTTCAGTGACTTCGAGTTCTTCGACTCGAGATTTTTTCTCTTGCCTCTCTTCTTGTCGGTCTTCAAGTTCCCTTTTTCTTCTCTCCTCTGGTTGTTGTTCTATTATTTCCTGGGGTAGTATTTGTAAGTCATCAGCGGCGTGTTCTGCTAATGCAACTGAAATATATAAATAAATACTAATATATATCTTACATTTTTTAAATAAAATTATAAAAATGAGATAATTTTTATTTTATTTATAATATTAATATCATGAAGGCTAGTCTTACCAAGATCACTGGCGTATTGTCTAATTTCCCGCAGCCAAGCAGTTTTTACAGATTCCTTATGCGCTTTAAAGTTAAAAACAAGATAAGGATCTTTTTGGTGAAGTTCAAACTTGGTACTTTCTGGATGATCTTTGATTTCTACCTCAGGAAGCTGGAGATGAAAATGTAATTTTTAAATGATTGCTTACTAAGAAAATTTGTTAATAAAACATTGTACAAGTGTAACTGATTCTGAGTCTCGGCCGACAAAAATGTAAAGGCTCTTTCAAAATATTGTTCTAAAATAACTTGGGATCAGTTTACATACCTTAACGATATGTTTAAGTACAAAGACTGATCTATCTTCTCCAACTCTCTGGACCTCGCAAAGCAAAATTCTCGCTTTGAAAAGAAAGACGTAATGATTCCTGGGTTCTCCGTCGTAATCGACTGTGAACCAATCGTGAGTCAGCAATCTACCAAGCTTGTAGATATTCCCGCGATATCCTTCGATACTATCGATGAAGATGTTATTTGTGGCGCGGTTGGGGACGCCGAGGAATAACTCTAAAGCTTTCTGGAGATCGGTGCAATCGTCGCCAAGGCGCTTTGAATATTTAACCAATTCCTGCAGAATAAACATTACATTTCAAAAATAAATAGGACAAGATTTTCAAATTTATTTTCATTATTGATAACGTAAGTAATATCCGTTTATGTTATTTGCTTGTTTATGAATGAAACGGAATTATACAATTCATGAATCAAGAGCAGTTAAATTTAACTGGTTATACTTAAATCTAGAACAAAACGTAACGTGACGCTAAAACTCGCAGTTTCCCACACGCTAATAAGCAAAAGTTATTTTGGGATCATTGTTCACCAGCGCGGCCATAAACAACGTTGTTGAAAGGGTTATTTGTTCAGCTCAATTAAATACATTGAAGATTAACTTGCTATGTTGAAGATCTAGATTAAAATTTTTGGCAAGATACCTAACAACAGTGAAATATCAATAAATTAGCATTTTATGGATGTGATTGATGATCACAGCGATTTGATGACGCTAATTACCTTTAAAAGAAGTTGGTAGTCGTTGATCCTTTGGATGGGTAGTTTGAGGTGCTCAGTAAGACCTTTGTCGTCTCCGAGTTTGTCTGCCAAAGCCTGCACAGATTAAAAACCAAACTATTAGCAAGCTGTTATTCTTAACACGATGTTTTATTTGATAGTTTTAAATATGAATGCAAATTTGCAAATAACTCAGTAACCAACAGATTATTAGACGTTTTAATTAGTTATTTTTACATCTTCTATTTTAGATACAGTATGTTATATGATAGATTTTTGGAAGTTTTAAATAAATTAAGCAATAAATAAGTTTAGAGAATTAAATTTGTTTGATTGAACTCGAAGTGTTGATAAATCTTCAATTGAGTGCTTATTCTTATACTAAAAAGTAATTTAATTTTTTTCAATTTTAGTTACTGAAATTTGACCTCAACTGGTTGGAGTGATTAGAAATATCTCACTCAAACAACTAGAAATAATAATATTATTTTTTCTCTATAAGAAATCAGTTCTAATACGATAGTAACAGATTTAGGTTGAATAATTACGTCACTTTAGTTCGTAAAACTTTTAAACCATGACGGCAAGCAAAAAAAAATTCTGTAGGCCTCGACCACAACTCGAGATCATAACTTGCTTGTAACCAGGTGAGCTGAAAAATGTAGACAAGGTGGGAAACCGCTCAAATTTAATGGATTAATGAATCATGAAAGTGTGAACATCTGGATAGATTTTATTGATACTTCACAAGACAATAGGCGCGTATACACATCTTTTCAACAACAACGTGTACAGCCTGTAAATTTCCCACTGCTGGGCTAAGGCCTCCTCTCCCTTTGTGGAGAAGGTTAGGAGCATATTCCACCACCCTGCTCCAATGCGGGTTGGTGGATTACACATATCACAAGTACACATCTGATAATTTTTTTTAAGGAAATATCGTCGAACCAAACTGTGCTCGTATTTAGCAGACACAAATTAACCTGATACATTAAATTACTTAAAGTAATACATAATGATTGCAATCGAAATGATAGCAAAAGTGTTTCATTGTGACCGCTGCTATAATTCAATACTACTTGGCAGTGGATCAAATGAATACAATGATACGCTATGAATGGTCTTCCTAAACACAAATTCTGTTAGGTTTTCGTCGATTAATATATTACTCGTACGTATAAAAGTAGAGATATTATGTTCTGCACCTAAATTAGAATAGATATGTGGGTATTATTGTCAGTTTCGATTCGAATGTTTTCGGTTGAATAGATATGATTGTGCTTTGTGTGAGTTCATCTGAGTAGGTGTCATCCATTAATAATAATCTACCGCCAAACAGCAATACTTAAAATTTCTGTGTTTCGGTTAGAGTGTAAGCTATAATCACTAGGGATATAACACCTTCGTCACAGTAGCATGCGAAAGCGATCCTGTGGCGCCCACTGAAAAGATGGAGACGGTACCGATAGTTTTTTAGTGGATATTCCGGTGTACTTAGCGCAGTCTTGGGCCCCAGCGAGTCCAACTTACCCCCGCCCCCCACTTTACTGGGGGAAACGCGTAACGCGTTTTTCCAGCGAGAAAAAAAGGGATATAACACCTTAGATTTTTTACAGTGCAGTATCTATGGGCTGATGTGACCACATGCCATCAGGTCGCCAGTATACACCAGCAACTTTAAATAAAAAATGTCAATAGAATTTCCATATCTCCATTTGAATCTTTCTTATTCGATAAAATTAATTACAATCTATCACTATGATTCATCTAACTGCAAACACTTAAAGAAACGCCACGTCATCTTACGAAATTAATTGTTGAGCCGGCTCGCAAAGTTAATTCTACCGATGAATTGGCTAGAAACTCATCATTACGGAATTATAAAATCAAATATATATTCAAGTATATATTCTGTCTGAAAATATACATTGAATCAAAGATAGCTTCGTGATACGAGAATTATGATAAGATACTTTTTAGTTGCTTCATTTACATTCATACAATTTAGGTCCTATACATTTTTAACCTACGGTTGATGGTTATTGAGATATTTATATGTATAATATATATATATATATATATATTTATTGGCCTGTTTTCTGTATACAGGGTTATTGGTAATTCGACGTATTCCCGTTAGGAGGTGATAGGGGATGCAAAAGTGAACCATTTTTGAGTTATCACGTTTTTTAGATTTTTTCAAAATAAGTCAAAAATGCAACTTCAAAAATTTCTTTAAAAAAAGTATAAATTAAAATCTATTTTATTTTCTTCTGATTTATAAAAACGAATAAACACTGGTTATTTGTCAATATAAAAACAATAATTATCGGTCCAAATTTAAAAATGCGAGACGGAAAAAAATATTATTTCAATATTTTTTTGTATTTTTTTCCACGAAAATGACTTAAAAACAAAAAAAATCGTTATGAAACTTGTCCTGCAGATTATTCTAAAAATATAACCGTTTTATCAGCTCTCCAAAAATGTACAATACTTGGATCTTTTTTCAAAACAACCGAAATAAAATGACCACAAAGGACGGTGGTGGAAATTCGTATTCGAACATGAACGAATTCGGACTAAAGTTCGCTCAATAACCCTGTATAATAGCTGGACTTAGTAGGTTAAGTTTATATGTATGCACAGTTCCGTCTACTTCTTATTTGTTTTTTTTTTAATTTAGAAAGGTACTTACGCTGAAATACAAAATCGTTTCATATAATTTTATAAGTGCATCGTCAATCAATATCATCAATTTAGAATGACTGTTAAAATACAGTGGTGCTTGCCTGAGTTTGAACCCCCTATTTTCGTTAAGATTCACGCGTTCTGACTATCGGGTTATTTAGGCACTGGGTCACTTGGCTGAAGCTCAGAAACAAGCTTTAATTTGTTTAATCTATGTACTAAAACGAATACATTTGTTTAACTTAACTTTATTGCCACATACGCGTTAAGTGTTTGCGAAATTTCCGCGCAAATACTCTGGCGGAACGAAATCAATATTCGGCACACATTTGCGGCGCACATTGTAACCGGAAATTGCGTTAAAGCTTATAATGAAAACCTTCAACGCAATTTTCTTAATTTAAAAATAAATTTTGAATAATATGTCATTTTTTATTATTAAATGGGTGAGCGGACCATCCAATGGAATGTACTCACTACAGGCCATGGACATTGGCGCTGAAAGAAATATTAACCACTCATTACATCGCGAATGCGCCACCAACTTTGAGAACTGAGATGTTATGTACCTTGCAGTTTAGGGGGCCCTGGGCTAACACTACTTAGGGGCCCATCTAAGACATATCTTTACGTAGACTTGATTAAATGAATTGAATGAGTTTAATTAATTGCAGGACTCGCAATGCTGCAAACCATACGGTCTGTTTAATTTAATAAAGTTATGGATTATTTCGCATTATCGTCTATTTTTGACTTGGAGTTGATTTAGCTGGGGCCCCCTTGAATCCACGGGGCCCTGGGCTGAAGCCCAAAGAGCCGTATGGTAGATCCGGCTCTGGTACTTTGTACCTGTTACGTTGGCTTACTCATCCTTCAGATCGAAACACAAAAATACTAAGTATTGCTGTTTGGCGCTAGAATATTTAATAAATAGGTGGTAACTACCCAAACAAAGCACAGTGGCCTACCACCAAGTAAATGAAAACAAAACTAAGCTATTCCATCAAATATGAAGTGGTGTTAGATCTATCATAATTCGGATTCATCCGTTGGATGTGGGATATATTTAGACCACCTTGACATATTACGTTAGCGGGCTGTTGACGCTGCCATGAAATATTTCGAGAAAACATTTATCAAAGAAATCTTCTCTAATTTCGTCACGAATTATCGAATACGAAAAACAAATTATTATTAAGTAACCAATGTATGTACGGGCACTATTGAAATGTCATTTTGGATAGTAAAATTGAACTGCTCTTGTGAGGCAGTATTACCGTCTTAAACAATTTTACATACTAGGTTACGCTTTCATAACATACTTGCTACTCTTTAGGTAAAATAAGAGTTTACATAGAAATTTATTTATATTGAATACGCCTTTCATTTATACTATACGCAATATTTTTATTTTATTAAATCACTTAGAAGAATAATAAAAGTAAATGGTAAATTATTAAAGTTGGTAATTTATAACGATGAGTTACGCTGCTCAAATACACAAACAAGTTTCAAGTGATTTCTGTCTGAGCAAGAAGTAACTAATGGATCTTTGAATCTTCTAGCTAAAAGACTTCGTCTTCTGAAATGCTTGCCTCATTAACTATGATCATCTTATGAGCGAAAATAAATATAAAGTATTCATTAAAATTATTAAATAGTATTTAAGTATTTATTAACATTATTCTAGTTTTATTTAATGTTGTCTGTCGTATTTAATGAATTCAGATTCGAGGTCAATAGATTACGCCCAGGTCATTTGAGTTTAAAATCTTTTGCGAATTAATATTATTTGTAAATGAATATTCAGATCCGTTCAGTCGATCTGAGATGATTAAGTAACAAACATAAATTCATCCTACCTTTTGCATTTATTATATTAGTAAGGTATAATTTACAATTGGTATCGAACTTCTCTAAGGTATACAATATGTCAAAAAAAACCATTATTAATCAATACAATGACTATTATTAATACGATATTTAGGTACTGTAGCGTAGGTAGGTAGGGTAGAAAGGTTTTGAAAATGGATGTGGATGGATATAGAGGTAGGGGACGACCCAAGAAACGATGGATGGATTGCGTGAAAGACGATATGGTTAGAAAGAATGTTACTTGTGAGATGACGTCCGACAGAGAAGTATGGAAGAAGAAGACATGCTGCGCCGACCCCAAGTAAAATTGGGATAAGGGCAGGAGGATGATGAGCGTAGGTAGGGTAGGGGTAGGATTCTGATGAGATTTGCACAATGCAGTCATTATTAAATTAATTTATTCGAATTCTATACCAACGTGATTTTTGGTACATTTATCATTATAACTAGGTAATTTTGGATCATGTCCTTTAAATGATAGATGAAAGATAAGTAAACCTTATAGTATCTGTGGGGTTTAATAATAATAAATAATTTGTACCCAATATACCCACAGATATGATACTTTGACTTTGCGGAACTGGAAATTAGTTTTACAATGATAAACACCTCGGTGCCTGAGAAGAACCGACGGAAGAAACCTACTAACAACATGTTCAAAAACGTTGAAACTTATGGATATACTTTTTGGCATAAACAGATTGAACTTCGATGAAAATGTCGGAGCATAACACTTATATTGAAAAACGGAATGTGTTTGTAGAAATGGAATATTTAGAATTCCAAACGAGTCATAATAAATACTATTTTTGTTTGTGAGCATACTTCATAAATATTTTGGTGATGATGAACATTTTATTTTACTTGATGTGTAGGACTTTGTGTAAGCCCGTCATGATAGGTACCACCCACTCGTCACATATTCTTCTACCAAATAACAATTCTTCGTCGCAATTGTTGTAATCGGGTTGGAAGGGTGAGCAAGTTCGTGTAACTAAAAGTACAAAAGACATAACATATTAGGCGTATGGCATATTGGAAACGTAGAAAAATATTATTCTGACAATGCGCCATATTAAATCTCAAACAGTGGTGACAATTAGAAGTCAATCCTCGGCAAAACTTACAATACACCCGTAACTTAATTTTAAGTTTCATTAATCTTGTTAAATGACACTTTAATTTTTTTAGCAATACTACTCGCATATTTTCAAGGGCACTTTACGGTTTTTTACTAATTACTTCAATGTTCGCTCCTGTAAAGATTTATTTGCGAGTGAGGGACGATAATAGCCCAAAATTTAACTTCGAATCTTCAACTTTCGTATCGCTTGGTTGTATACCTAATGTTGAGCTATTGAGCCTAAAACTTTGTTACAATTTACTGGAAATAAGTTTATTTTGATTTTACTTATGGAATCTTAATCCGAAATATTATTAGTTTAGGTAGGATATAAATCTTTGTGTTTAACAACAAGTCAAAACAAATTTATTAATATTTGAAGTATGATATTATGAGTGAATGTAGATCATTAAGAGTACGTCGAATTGAAGTTCAATTAAGATTGTGTTATGCGCTATTAGATCCAGGCTATAGGTTCATTAATAATAAAAACCCGGCTAAGTGCAAGTTGGACTTATCCATCAAGAAGATTTTGTATCCGTTTGTTGTTTATTTGCCAAAATATCGTCCATAGTTGTGCGTATTCTATGAAAATTTCAACTAGATAATAACGTTCTAGAACTGTTCTGTATTAGACGTACGACAAAAGACGAAGAAGATATTTTAATTTTCATGGAAAATTGTCATATCTAACAAGGGAGTTATAGTTACTGATCTTAAAAACAATGTAACCGGTTAAATCTCAGACATTTCATGTCGGAGAAGTTTTACTCAAACGTTACAAATTTCTAGGTGCACTCTAATTCAACCTTGATTTTTTGTCCAATACGTCGGAAATCGCGTAACAGCTACAAACTAAAATATTTATGTTCTTAACAATGTATTTTTAAACTCGAGTTAGCCCTTAGTCGTAGGTATCTTTGAGAATTATGTCTTCTAGAAGTTTCTTATCACATCAGTTATCGCGCAGTCGTAAGAAGACCTGAGTATCGTTTAAATACTATTGGTGACATTTAAAATATAAATTAAAATCACATATAGGGTTTTTTGATTTTAGCTTAAAGATATACTAGACAGTTAAGTTTGGATGCAATTTTTTGTGATATTTAATAAATAAATAAATTTGTACAAAAAAAAATCTTTTTGTTTATTTTTGTTGATTTTTTATTTTACCCTGATCACCGAAGTTACTAAATTATGACGAAACTAAATGCTATAAGGAACTTTCATACAATATAAAACACATTAAAGATGTTTTGTTGTCAAATTAAAATAGTTTCAAGAACGTAAGCTGACATTGATACGGAATTAGTTGTGAGATCCTTAAACAATATACTCTGTAAATGGGTCAAGGTCATTCGACGAATCCAACAAAGCTATGCAAAGGTTTACCAACGGATACTGCGGAGTTAGAGCGTCAGACAGCGAACATCCACCCACGCCGCACGCCTCAAAATAAACCAGACGTGATTCTTGAAACACTACACCCGTAGCGTGAATGTTGAGAAAAATACAGTTTCGCAATAGCTCGGCTAAATATATAACATGTATTGAACGAACATAGATGTACTCCTACCTGAGTGGGGAGACGTTGGAACAGGAGGTCCAGAAACAAGAGAACACAATCACAGTCACACACTTCACTCGGACGAGTGGTCGAAGGTCGGTAACGCTGGAGCTAGCGAGGTGTTCGCGGCCGCGGCTTCCAAGCGACTGGTCAATTCCATACCCCTGCTCGATACACCGCTAAACATAGATCAGCACCGTCGACGATTTTTCGAGGATAAAGCCATTTCTCTGGTGACGTGTTTGTTATCAGAGAATGTCCAGGGTCATTTCAGCAAGGTCACAAAACAAACGGGCTTTCCTTGCTCAAGTCGAAGCAGCTACAAGACATTTCATGCAAAGCATTTATGAAATAGTTACTTACAGCTGTTATTCAGGAATTATTTTAAACCATAGATGTACATTATCCTCATAAATATTCTTTGACCTGAAGCTTTAATAATGGAATTTGCTGACGAGGTCTATTCTCGTATGACTCAAGATAAGTAAATTAAAATGGGTAGAGACCTTCTCTTTTCTTAAGGGCTTTTCTTTTTGTTTTAAATTTTAGTAGATACTAAATATGCATGATGCAGAATTCATCATCCCACGCAATATTTAAGTTACCTGTCGATGTGTTCAAGATACCTATTATGACAATAGTTTACTTGGCTAAGTATGGAAATATATGGGCAGTTTTAGACCGTATCCATTTAGATTGTAAGGTTTTTTCCAAATACTAAGGAGATAAATATGTTAATTGTACAGCGTTAAGCGTTAAAACAGCGTTTGATGATCTTAACTTTGTAGGACCGTAATTACTTTATTATATTCTAACATGTGACTCCAATGAGGATTGACGGACAACTACTAAATTAACTAACTTTGTAGTAGCAAGATGTATTGTGTGAGAATATTGGATAAAAGTGCTGATTTGAAATTATTTCGTCTCATTGAATGGAAGCATCTTTGTAGATGTAATGTTGCCTTGACAGATTATATAAATATCTCGAAACATTGAGAATAATTTTCATGGAATATAAATGTTAAGAATTATTTATACTTGGGACTGAGTCAGGTGTTCCGGAGACCAGGGATGCGTAGGATTAGATATTTCGTACGTTACTTAAATAAACCACGGAATAGTCATTCAGTTTCCGTTCAATGTCCGCCACTATTCGAATCGTCGAATCTTCATTTATAAATAATAAGGTTTTATATAAAAAATAGTAATATAATCGAACTTAGTAAATATGCACATTAGAACGTCTTCCAAAATCACGCTCAAGTCAAGTCAAAAATCAAACTTTAAAATTAAAAAAAAAAAAAAAAAATTCAAAATTATTTCAGTTCGTAATGGATTGCTGTCCAACCAGATTAAGAGAATCATTAATCGAGAATATACCTATATAGGATTTTATTATGGAACGAGTACCTTACTCCAGGAAAGATGTATCGACTTTGCGGAGCTGAAAACTTGGTGTTACAAGTTTACCTTTACTTCTCGTGTTTACACAATATCCTGCTCCAATCTGAAGATTCAGATTTATATCCACTGAACTATCTCGGCACTATACACATAGTTATTATACAATATATTGAAGCTAGTTTGAGTGTAAATGTCTTAACAATGTCTTTAACAGTAAGTAATCGCCAATGTGGTGAACTAAAGCTTTTGCGATGATTTACTGTAGAAAACGAAATTCTTCCATAGCTTCGAAACCATAGTTCATTTTATAGTATTTTCTGTAAACGAGTAATAATATAAATTGGCATTATTCCATATGTTTTAGGTAAACAGATTACGAATTACTTTACATACTTATAGGTACGTAGACATATTAGTTTGGCTCGGCGTTCGTTGTTACAGATCACCAACCCAATGATTTATTCACCTACATATTTTCACTGACCTAGTACACAGCGATTGACGATTTATACGACATGATTTAAGAATCAAGATCAATATCATTATCAAACGAGTTCTTGTATATAATTACTTTTCTGATAGTCTCCTAGCAAATGTAAAACAAAAAATGTTGAAAAATAATCAGACAAATGCATACTTAAGGAATACTTGCTTGATCAACCTGTCTAGTGCGAACGGAATGGCCGCATGTAATTCACTAGTTATAAAATATTAAAAAACAATTTACCCGTATGTTTGTAAATTATGATTTTATAGTAAGATCTTATTGATTGTAATTATAAGCAAATGATATTTTTATAATACTTATTTTGCTACTGTTCTAGAACCCTCATTACAAAGTAAATTTTTGTTGCACTGCTAAACATGCTTTATGAAATTTTCTTTTTTTTTTAATACATAAGTAAGTCAATAAAAAACCTAATTATCAAAATTGCCGTAAGAGTTCACTTAAAGTTCAAGAGAATACGACGAAGAAGTCGTGTCAGAATTTACGGATGCCTCTGACATAATAACTCATAAGATATATGAATGTCTCTATTACGATTATTTATAACTACCGTATTGGCTTTACACGTGTATAAAATATTAACAAAAGTAGATGTATTAACAAAGATAAAAACAGTTTTCCGACTAAGAAAGTTAAATCGACTTTTCTGTACTATAAATTATATTTATACATATTACTCTAGAATAACTCTGTTTATTGATGAAAACCGTATTATATTCTGTTTGAAAGGTATAAACGTACAAACGCCAGGAGGAGACTTAGTTTTATACTATGTAGAGATAAGGTTTAAGTGCTAAAATACTGCGTTTAACATGCTTGCAGCTTCTATAACTGTTTAACACGTTTTAAGTACATTTGTTTATGATTCGAATCAGCAACGTGGTGTACAAAACAATCATATGCATTTGAATAGAACTTTACTTGGTGGTAGGGCTGTGTGCAAGCAACTATGGTTAGATACCACCCACGAAAAACATACTCTACCGTCAAACAACACGTAGCGGCCGTAACTATTTAAAAAAAAAAAATTAGTGTGACGTCTATGCGACGACACTTTAAAGCCCTCCTTACGTTAAAACCTACACATAGATCTCTGATTCACGTTAACTAAGTTATTAGAGCTTTATTGTGTGTCAATAACAAAGTATACTGGATATAAAACTAATTTATATCATTTAATGAGTCAATAATTTAATTAGCATTTTTTCATTGGAGTATAGATTGATAGAAAATATTTACCTAAGTCCCAAAATTATTTTTACATTATTTATAATATTTAACAAACTTAAATGATAATATGTTCGAGTGCCACTCATCAGGGCCCCGAGTAATGTAAATTATGAATAAGGCAGGCTGCACACTATTGCGTGTATCTCGGCGGAAGTTTATGTTTGTCACGTGAAGTTACCGTGAAGGTTACGTTCCTTCACACTTTCAATCGTTCACAGCTTCATTAACTCACCCATGGACGTAGTTATGGAATTTGTATTGATTAGATTACTATCTGCTATAGATTCTTGGGCTATGGCTAACTACATTATGCCCTATTATCTGTTTATCTGCAGCCATATAGTATATGCATCAGATCAAAGGTAGACAATTGTTACATACGTACATACAAGAATTTAAAAGTTTACAAGTGTCAAAACTTATAAAACCATTACTATAATATATTTCCTTCCCAAAAGATCCCATGAAATTACTAAAACGCAAATAAATTTTAAAACTTATATTTAATAATATTTACAAAGTGCTTGATAATTTTCGAATAAACATGCAACCGTAATCTCATCAATATAAACGTGATTGCACGAGTACACTCTAATATGGAAACGAGAGAATATGTAGATTGTTTTCTATTTTAAGACTACCATCGCTTGTAAAAATGTACACTGGCCTCGTTTTCTTGCAGAATGTTAGAGACGTTCTGCAAGAAAACGATCGTGAAATATCCAAAAGGTGATATGCAACATTTACTACTACAATTATGAAATAAAAGATACTATCATCAAAGTAACGTATCCACAATATGCGAGTAAGATTGATCGTAATAAATATCCAGAAGGAGATTGCATTAATCATCATTGACGCTGACTTTTTCTTTTCCCTCTAAGGTCGAGCAGAAGGAAAATTATATTTTGGTAATACTTTTTTTATGTATATTATACTAGTTGTCCGTGGTTTCGCTCAAGTTTTAGAGGTTTATCTTCAGGTGACAGTTATAATAAGTTCCCTATGTTTTCCCATGGGGTTCAAGCTTGGTTTATATTTATTTTATTTTGCATTTATAATATTCGTATAGATATATATAAGATAACTGATTATTTAAAAAAGAAAACAGAATTAGTAATTGATATAAGTGACTGTATAAATAACAACTTAAGACACATTTGTGTTATTTGTTAAAATTAGATAATTGAAATTTATGATACATAGAAAGTAATAATAATTATCGTTAAGTAGGCAGGTTATATTTTAAATGAAATATTTTAGGCGAAAACAGGAAATATATTACAACGATGAACCAAGACTTAAGCTCAAATGCGTGACCAATTTTAGCCAAATAACTGTTATCCACACAGTACTGGTGGACCATGTGCAAATCCAATGAAGTATTAATTGGATTACTTGAAATTGTTGAACTAGATTTTGCAATGGTATTTCTCCGACATCGTGAAAAAAGAGGAATATATATATTTTTGCTATAACCAGGTATGACTTTCTGTAAAAACCACGAACGGATTAGAAATCAGTTTTCATATCGTGTGAAGTGAAAACTGTGAAAAGAGATATAGGAGGATATTATCCTTGGAGATAAGCAGGCGAAGTCCCATGCATAACAATCAGCCTATATAATGCGGACTATGAGTGAGTCTTCAATATTGAATATAAATATATATATCTGGTGCTCCTTAGTGTACGGTATTCATTGCTCTACAGTACTCTAATAGTATCTCAGTATTCTGTTCTGTCAAGCAAGCTCACCGCAATATCGAGAATTCTGCTTTAGACGATCTATAAATTCGTTGTTAGTCATCGTTTGTGAGTTTTTAAAGGATAACAGTTTTTTTGTTATATAAAGAAAGTGAAGCACATAACCTATTGCGTGAAGCGTTATTCGTTAACAAGAATCATGTTATTAATATATTATCATATCTGATGCCTTGAATAGATGATGATTGTAAGACAGCAATACTATAGTATTACTTGAAGATTGAATGAGCGTAACTATAGGCTCAAGGGATATAACATCTTAGTTTCCAAACTTGGTGCTTCAGCTATGTAAGTAATATTTATTATAGCGTATAGCACCAATGTCTTCGGACAGTGGCGATCACCATCGTAATAAAACAACTTTACAACAAGGGCGTGTTGCATAGCTATTTGACAGTGAGATGAGGGCTATTTTACGTTTCATGGCGCTTTGTACAAGTATAATGGTTCGATACGACGGCGACGGCCGTAAGATCTGCGGTGGCATTTCGCCAGCTCTAGAATAGTTCGCGTGCCGAACGGCTATCGCGACCCGTTAATTCGACGTCGGGAGGAATCGCCTCTTGTCAACAATATGCTTCAGAAAATTAGCAAAGAGATATGCTCTCGTAAACGATAATTGGAATTCTTTAAGACGTTTTACATTATTACCAAGAATGAGGTTGCTTTTATAGAGAGGACGATGTTGCGGAATGGGAGTAGAGCGAGTTATTTGTAATTGTTTTTGATCGCTTTAAATCGTAATAATATTTAGTAGAAGAGAGTAATTATAATATAGTATTTAGTAGAAGTTATCAATTATTTTCATTGTACTATAATATTTTAAGAAATATACTTTTATATATCAATCTAGTCGACGGTATCGCCCGCGAGGATTTAAATTTGTGATGGAAATCTTTCTACAACTTTGCATACACCCCTAATCTTCAACTTTACCCCTTTGAAAGATAAAAAAGTAGCCTTTGTGTGCTTGGGGTTTAAAGCTTACTTCATATCAATTTCATCAAAATTGGTTCAATGGTTTAGCCCTGAAAACGTAACAGGCAGACAGACAGAGTTACTTTCACATTTATAATATTAGTACAGATAAAACTTCTGATTAGTCTAAAGGTGATTACGGACTGTGATGTAATGCGAAGATTTTACTGGCAAGGAATATCTTCAGGCGTCAAGCTCAACATTTTTTATCAAAGACAATATTATGGTCAATAAAGTTTTTTAAATAAATAATACTAAATCGTGTCAGTCGCCCTATATAAATTAAATTACGACTCAAACAAAATAAGCTTAAAAATATTATTTAACTTATTAAATTTTGATAATATCTTTTGTATAGATCGCAAAATTATTTGTTTTCGTGGCTTTAGTTGATTTAGTTTTATCAAATAATCATAGGTATTTATTTCATATGATACCAACCGATGAAAATAATTTAGAAATGACAAGTTACTCCATCTATACTCAATATACCAAAAGCACTCAAAATTACTTTTAAATGTGACAGAGCCATCTATCGTCAATAGTTATGACGATGAAACGGACGTAATGTCTTGAAAGTTTCAGCTAGTTTTATTTTCATGACGCTAGATGGCGTAAGTCACTAAAACTGTTTTGTTTTGAAGTCTAGATGCTAATTTTCACTGTTGGTATTCAATCGAAGAATGAGTTAAGATAAACAAGAATTAAATTTACAGGTTCTAATAATTAATTCTATTACCTTAAAATATTTAGAGACTACTGGATCGTTCTTGAGCAAGTGTTGGGCAAGCGGTTCGTCGCGACAATAAGCGACGTGCTTGTCGAATTCTCGCTCCATTCGGAGTAAACTTCGACCGAGCATCCGTGGTTCTCCAGCGTAGTATTTGATGCCTTCTAGTAATGACCTGAAAATTGTATATTGATTAAATATCAAAATTATTACTAAGATTACAACGCATACATTTTGGGAGTTAAATATTTTTTTATGTTTTTTTTTTATGCTATATCATGATTGTATTGAATGTCTGGTTGGAACATTTCGTGGCATTTAAATTATGATGTCTTAACATGGTTTGTTTTTGTGGTAGACTGGAAGAATACTTTGAATTTTATTATAAAGTGAAGAAACACCCCAGAACAATGTAAATGCCAGAAATATGCAAATATAGATATTTAAGTGTAGTTTTTCGGTGATCTGATAAATAATTAAAATAATAACAGTTGTGTCAAACTCACGTATTGTGAAACTCGCAGATCTGCTTGAAGTTTGAGAACAGTAGCTCTCTGTTGTCGAAAACTATTTTGGGTGTGGTAGCCTTGTCCATTGGACGCATGTAGCGGCTGACCACCTGCTGCATGTCACGCCCGAACTCCTCCTCTGTTTCGATCAGTTCACGAACCACTGCCCTGGTAAAGAATATTTAGCAAAGTATAGGAACTATATAAAGATTCTGAAGCCCTAATAACTTTTTCCTTCTCCTTAGTTAAAACATCAGAGCTTAATCGTCAAAACTACTAACGATACCTTTTATTTTCTCATAATGATTTCTATCAATTCGGAACCATAATTAATTATATACAAAGTTCAATTAGTGATGAAAAATGGGAACTTGTGACCCTTGATTTAGATACATATAAGTATAAGAATATCTGTGATTATTCTTAGAATTATTATACTTATTCAATGTATTTTTTAGGATGGCATTTAGTCCAATTACTCGAAAAATTCTGAAGAAATGTTACGCCATTATGAGAACGAAATACGCTATGATTCTATTAAGAACCGATATATTATTTTCGGGACTTGATTAATGTGTCGGTCAAACAGTTACAAATAAGTGCCTAAAAAACCTGATCAACACTCGGCCATTAACACAAGTGGGTGTTTTCTTGCCCGAGCCGTTGGTATTTTACTTTGAATATCAATGCTTATAATAAGATTAATTATAGATTAATTAGAATAATCATAATATTACACTGCCCTTAGATAAATAATCTTTTCATATCAATTATAAGTAACATATGATAATTTGACATTTGCATCATTACGAAAAGTAGGTTATTAAGTGGTATGGCCGACAAATCGCAGCCTCTTGACGTTCTAAGTCATATATTAAGACCCTGGCAGAGTCACCGAACAGGTAATGAGACAGGCGGTGAGTAATTGAGTATGAAGTTGATTTATTACACTTAAGATGGTTCAACGCTGTACATAACGCTCTGCGTAAAATGTTTTGGCTGCGGTTTTGCAGGAATTTTCTAAAACCGATGTTTTAGAAATTTCCGATTGAATACATTTCTGACAAGTTTGTTTAGTGTTATGTTTATATGTTATTCTTTTGTGATTGATTAATTAAACATTTTACGGACATACAACTAGATGTTACTTTTTTTTAAAATGAAGATATTTAAGTGGCGATTCAAGAATGAAATATAATTTAGATATAGTAAGACAGTTGGCTCAAGAGATAAGACATCCATTGTTTATAAACACAAGACATGCTTTATACTTTACAAGTTCTTTACAAATCTTTTCTGTCTTTTGGCAAAGTATATGACTTTGCCAAAAGACAGAAAAGATTGTCATCTAGAGTTTTTCTCTATGTCGATGCATAAAGATAATGGAGCCGAGATGGTCAAGTGTTTAGAAAACGTTTACCAAAAATTTTGGGTTCAAACCGGACTAGACTTCAGATAAAATTATACTATGTGTGAATCCACAAAGTTACATGGAGCAGAGTGATGAAATAAGTTCCAAATATTTTCAAAAACATTAGAAGACTCAGAATGCCTTCAGCGTTAGTGGACTAAGGGATATATAGGGCTTTTACTAAATTACTATAAAATAATAAAAGTTAAATAAACATATTGGCGTTATAACAGATGTCAAAGTTGTGACAAAGTTGCATGAAATAGATGCGCAAACCGCTACGTTAGGTAGGGAATTATTAATACATTATCTAAATATATCGATCTAACATTCTGAACACATGCCATTTCAGTGAGCTGTGGATCCAATTTGAGAGAACCATTGACAAGTCAAACTATACTTACATCATTTGGCTTTATTAAAGGGAATATAATTTATGGTTTGCACATTTCAGATCGTAACACGAGTAATTATCAAATAAGACACGAAATATGATATATGATAATGATGGTTCGTGCATTTGTCATATGTCCAAAATAATTTGACTTGGCAATCCTAATATTGATAATAACATTGGGTATTTTTTTTCCACGACTTTCGAAGTGGTTTTTTTTTTGTAAGACCAACTCATATGCCGTTATGGCAAAAGGCATGACTTATGCTACCCTGCCCCCTCTCCGCCACCTCTATCTCCTCTCTCGTACATTGTTATAAGTTTCATTCCCTAGCTATTTTATAGTAAATACTAATATATGATAATGACCATGATTTTATTTATATATAGAAATTGAATTTTTGAGGTTTTTGCTTTCGTTTAATGTTCACGAAACTGAACCTTATTCACCTAAGTACATCCACATAGATCGTGTATTTGCGAATAATACGGTCTCACCGGTCCTAGTGCTCTATTCAGGTCCCTGCGAGTGTCAATGTACCATCCACCGATCAGCTATCTAACAGGTGGGGCTTTGTGTAAGCCCGTTTGGGTAGGTACAACTCATCATGTATTCAACTAGCAATGCATAATATGGTTGTGTTCCAGTTTGAAGAACGAGTGAGCCAGTGTAACTACAAGCAATACATAACATCTTAGTTCCTAAGGTTGTTAATGCTGAGTTTTCTTTGTATGTGTGTGTTTGAAGGTTGAGTGAACCAGTGTTATTTGAAAGAGGTAGCATCTAAGGTACCATGGTAACCAGGATAAAGCAGACCAAAGGTGACCCTGTTGTCCGCCGGCCCTTTTAAAATATAAATGAAAAATGAGTCACAGCGAGGATTCAGGAAATTAATTTAAAATTTATCACCAAAATGAAAGTAATTTAGCATTGAGATTGCACTTTCCAAATTCAGCACAAAAAAGTCCTCGATGCGATACTGCGGTGACAGGAATAAGACGTGACGTATAATAGGAATTTATGACTCTGGTTGTCGACAGCGCGCGACGCTTCCGACTTTTAGCGTCACTAATTGGACCTACATTTGGCGATATATTATTCAATAAAAATAAATTGTTCTTTGTAAGGATCATTGCTCCTTGACCCAATACGTTATGACTTATAACATTATTTTAATACCTCATTAAGGATCTTTTACTTTATGTTTTGTAATATAGCTTTCTTGATGATGACGTTGAATTAATCGAGTAAGCATTTTCATAATTTTTGGGTTTATCTACACCATTGATTACTTGATCGATCGAATAAATCGAAGAGTTAAAAATATCGCTGATATCGTTTAGTTAGAGATATAATTGTTGTATTTACTAATGCATTTGATACTTTTTGCTTTGCAAGGATGTAAATACTTGTTATTGGAACCTAGAAAGATCTAGGTTTTTTGCTATTAATTTATATTTTATTATCGCTTACTGTCTCCTTGCAGCCAGCGCCGTCTGGTCTCTTTCCGGCACCTTCTCTTTGAGCACGTCCGCGGGCACGTAGCCCTGCCGCGTGCATAGTTCTCCACCTTGCACATCTTCCACCACACGCACCAGCCACCTGAAGAAAGAACACCGTCATGTTATCAGTTGAGATCAAATAAAAAGTAAAAATTAAAGAATTGCTAATTTTCCTTAGTATTTTTATATTATAGAGTTGAAGCGTTATTTTAATATATTATGCTGTCTGTTTGACATATACCATCAAACAAAATGTTTATCGTTTTGTGACAGACATACGCAATGTCAATATATGTTTATAAGGTGAAAGCATTTTAATCTTATTGATGTGGTGCTGCGTGACCTAATTTCGAAAACGGTAGCCAATCTTTTTGAGAGACCAGCCTGCCAGGACACACTATAGTGCAAAAGTGATCCGATCCCAAGGTCATTCGTTCATGTCAGGCCGTTAAAAATTATTGAATAGTTTTGTCGGAACATTTTCAGTAACAGCCCGCAGTCTAGAAGTTGGAAGTGTTTATAAGGAAGGTGTGGAAGCTTCGGATGTGACGGATTAGCCGTCCCATTGCATTGTAAGTGTGTGTCCGAGTGAGGGAATAGAGAGTGCACCTGTATTTGCGCACAACTTGTATACTATAAATATGGCCTGTGCTGTGCTTATTCCCGTGAGATTGCCCGCCATGTCCAAAGTCAGTCAGGATGACGTCATCATTATTATATAATATTACATAGTTCGGAAATATAAATACAAATGGAAATATTTATTTGTTATTATTATATCCTTGAGCAAGTCTGTATTATTATATTGTATTGTTTAAAATAACAAACAATGTTGTCGAAGGTCCAGTGTTCAAATAAAAAAATAATGTTAACAAAAACAAGCTCCTGGACCTAATTTCTGCGATAGTTTTATTGCCAGATGCGAAATCTCAGTCTGACTTTGATTGTTCTAAAAAAATCTGATGCTATCTAGTCTTTGCAGTGGGCTAATGAACTAGTGGGCGATGACCTCGTATGTTTCGCGTTAATCTGTACACTAGCCTAGCTGTGGAAATATGAGAAAAAATATATGTCTATCAAATATGAGAATAACTTGTGGTATATGGGTTTATTCAACTACGGTTACGTAGCCGAATAAGTAAAGGCATGTTCCTTAGAGAACTTCTTGTAAATGAAATTATAAAACAGAAATATATGTATAATTTATTTATTATAACAAAATATATTTTTGAAATCGTTTATTTTTAATAAATAAAAAATGAGCTAAGCAAACGTCATCATCAATCAACTTCATAAAATAAAAATCATATAATATGAAAATATTAAATGCTCCAGTTTCAGAGTTATTAATTGCGATCTATATTTGCGTTCTATACGATCCAAGACAAACTAACATACACATGCGTGCGTAAACGCAATATGGATCAATACATTGCGCAAGCGCAGTAAACCATACAGATTGTTGACGCTCTGATGAAAGAGAGGAAGTTCCAGCTGTTATAACATTAAACTATATTAAAAATAGATGAATTTGAAATATGATTTTCTTAAAACGTAATCCATAATCTTCTTGGATTATTGTGAGATCTAGAATGAGTTAATTTCATTGTTACTGACACAAACGTGTACAATATGTTGGAAGAGTTGTTCGTGTAAATGTTATCGTCAACGTTATAAAATTATTATAAAATATTGAATGAAAAACAAAGACAAAAGTACAGAAAAGTATATTAAAATTTGTGAGAAGTGAGATCGAAGCCAACATAATTGTTATAAAGTTATTGTTTGTTCACCTTTTTGGTATGCTAAAATATACTTGTCAAGACAAGTGAGGCTTATAATCGAACATCGTTTTGCCGTGAATGAATAAATTAATTAATTTAGAGCCAATTGCATTTCGGGTGACGCAATAATTCTAACCAAGAGTAATGGTGGAATAAGAAAACTCACAAACATACGTACATGGACCGTGGAAACATAACACGACTGTTAAATTTCATAAATAAAAGCGTATATTCTCCAAGAGGTCAGAAAATCAAAAACATAATTCAAACAAAGGCTGACGCTACACGTGTAAATCAAGTGGTGCTTTATGTCATTACGACAAACTAAATCTTGCGTTTTAAGGACAAATAAATCATAACGATAATATTTACCGAAATGTCCCTTTCATTTCCGAATATTAAGACGCGATGAAATCAGAACTGGATATAAAAGAGCAAAGCGAACATAATCGAAAGTGACTCGAATAAATTGAATACACATGTTTTTTTCATTATTCAACACGATTCCCCAAACATCGCATCTGGGCTAAGTGCCACTGCCACTGGGTGGATGATATCAGAATTTGCGATTCATTACGATCATATTTTAAATAAATTTATAGAATTTTTCGTATAGATTGCATTTGTTTCTTCATTCAAAAATAGATAGACTAGTGTTGATCGGGGTGGAGTTAAGTTTTTTAAATTAATCACATATAAATAAGCAAGGATGAAACAGTTCCGTATCTTTTTCTTTTCTGTTTGTCAACCGATTTCCTATTTTTTTATTAATAAAATATATAAAGGCTTTAATTTTAGTAATAAAAAGAACGTATGTAAATCAGGTACGCGCGTGAGAACTTCTTTTTCCTCAGCGCAATAGTTTTTAATTGCATGTTTTTTTGTCACTACTATATATAACAGGCATAATTTAATTTAATTTAAAATTTACATTGTAAAAGAATACGTGTGAAGTTGTTTAATTCACCCTGCGGGCGAGTTGTAAAAAATGTATTCTCATCATATTTTCAAAATGCGCCAAAAGCAATAAACTTCAAAGAGTTAAGAAATATACAAAATCACACCCCTAAAACCAATCCTCGCAATCGTTTTCTTTAAACTTTTAATATTCAAAACCGTAATCATGGTAAAATTTTCCTACTATAAATTAACGTGTACCGTAAACGTACAAAATGTCTTATTTGTGTCACAGGTGACACGCGAATTGTATTGTATTTAAAAAAAAATGTGTGGCGTAGAGCGGTCGTAGCAGTGACGTTGCGAAAGGCCAACCGGACTTTGTAAAATAATACCCGATATTCAATGTGTTCGTTTCTACTTGTTTGGTCTTTTTTTATAAGCTTTATGTTCAAGTGTATTTTATCATATTTTTGTATACAAATCTTCTGTACGTGTAACTGATCTACTGCTATACGGTTGCACCGATTTTGATGTTTTCTTTTATGTGTGTACGTAGATGGCGCTGCGATCGGCAACTAAAAAAAATTATAATTTCTCTCTGACGAAATCGGGACGAGTACATTTAATGACGTTGTATTTAAAGTTACTTCAGATTATAAATTTTAATTTATATTTAACATATGAACCTATTTTAAACGGATAGTTTAAGATTGAATTTGGATAGTTGCATAAATTAATGCTTAAAAGTAATACACGTATGAGATTAAAATAAAATATACTTTACTAATATAGACTTATATAATAGACAAATAATAATATATAGCTGTAAATATATACTTAAGAATTATCAACATTAATTCCTTAAATAAATATGAATTAAAACTAGTTACTGTATAAATCTTGACCGCATGGAATGGTGGCAAAAATTGCTAACAGCATTTCCTCTTTGAATCGCAACTTCGATTCAAGGAAAAAATGAACCAGCCCTCCTGTCCCAAGTGGAGGCAATATGACGAGGTGTTATACTTTTAATAAAGATTTTTGCCCTACTACTCCAAGGGCCAAGTGTACCGACAACAAATAGGACAAAAAATATTTGACATAAGACACGAATACTTAGATTATACATAATCATTATAACAAGAATTAACGCAGAATATCAGAGTTATTATTCTGAAATGACATTAATAGACTATCACTTCGTGCCTATATTCATATAATTTACGATAGACAATCAAATCTTAGTTTAGCTCCGTGTCGCTCCGACATAAATAATTGTAATGACGGAAGACATACCGGTATGACCGAAGAAACGGGTCGAGAGATAAATAAAATTAAAAAAACATGTGATCTCTATTGTGGAGAACATATTGTCTTGTCTGAACGTTACAAATAGGTTGTCAAAACATTTAGTTCGTTCGTTTGTACGTATGAGATATATATGTACCTACTCTTTTGTATTCATTAATAGATAAAATATCTGCTTCTTTGTTTGTAGTAAAACCTTTTTAGGTCGAAAACAGTTCTCTCAATTTTTTTTAAATACTTCGTTCGAATTCGACCATAAAAATATTTTCTCATCACTCTAAAGATTTACTTTGAAAATTTGTTATTGTAAGCACACAACGAGCGTTAACTTTAAGTAATTTTGGATCCTCAAACATTAACACCCATCATGAGATTCAAAACGATTCTAAATTAAAAACTCATTGCAAATATAAACATCGAAACAATGGCCTCCTCGTGATTGATGGCTCTTCAACTTTAACGAATTAATAGAGCGCTCCTCGCGGAAGATTGTTTAGTCTCCGAGTTCATAAATCGAGCAAGCTGACATTTCGTGTCAACAAACTGAGTGGATGTCTGAAGACTTCCTGTAGCGCGGTTTTATAATGTGGCACACGAAAATTCTCATTTGCATCCTAATTATGTGACTTAATTAATGCGTTCTGGATTCTGTTTCAAGACAAGCGTTGTGTATCGCTAGCTGTTTCATCCTGTTCAAAAACGTGAGCGTCGTTTTAATGCGTCGTTAATAAAGATAAACAGTTTGTTTTTGTTTATTTTCTTTGTGCTTATGGTATATTTTACGCAAATATATATATATTTTTTAAGAAAATTATAAGATTATTTAGATAAAGAGGTGAAATAATACCTGTTGATAATAGATCACCTTCCCCTATAATAATTGGCAAAAGCGACTAAAAAATCATCTTATAAACGGACAGGAAGGAAGAATTTATCTAATATTGTTTAGGTTTGTAGTGATGAGTGATTCACAAGGATCAATTTAAGGTCCGTTTCTATTTCTAGTGTATATAAATGACGTTCCTTTCTATGTCAAATGTATTTGTGATATTGTATTCTTTGCTGACGATACTCCATTAATTTTTAAAGTTTACAGAAACTCATTAGGATGATGCGACGCAGAAGTGCATTGTCACGGATATACGATTGCTTTATTTTATAAACATTTCAATATTCATATCGATGTATAACTAGATTTTATTTGTATAAACCATCCTTTTATCTATACGGTTTGACTATTATAATATATACTTATTATTTGAGATCAAATGAATTTGTTTATCATCTGTATTTAATATTTAAAAAATACTACTATTTTAAGTAGAACACATACTTTCAAAATTGAATATTTATTACAAATTTCGTATCATAGCATATTTGTATACATGAAAAAATAAACGACTAATCTTTCATCGATTTGTATAACACGGATACCAGATTCAAACCATTAACCCCATATTGGCTTGCCATCGTGATGTCATACAGCCAAGTTTAAACAGCATCCGTTCTACATCTCACACTCCAATTCGAGTTCATGGCGCAGGGTTAAACAACGCGCTGCGATCATGACGAAATATAATCAATCAGAATATCAAAATATACTTCATTCAAGTAGGCTCAATGTTAAAACTAATGTATTATTACTAGTTCGAAATGTAGATTCAACCGAGAAGAACCGACAAGAAAATTAGTAGCTACTCTTTTTGATCAATCGTAATGTATTTCTATGTGTCACTAACCACTAAAGGTGCAATACTGATACTAAATATACTGCAGAATGTATTTATATACAACATTCACAGCTCTTCTGTCATTAACCAATAGAACCCGCTATGTCCTTGACTTTTAGATCTGTAATATTTTATAAATATTCATTTAAATTACATGCTGTAAGGGGCCATATTAATCTATATTAAATGCACAATGTATTCAAGATACTTAATGGGATGGATGGATGGATTAATGCTGCATTGCTTAAAATCGCTTCGTAAATAATAAATGTACAATTTATGTAAAGTACATAATTGTACCTTAAATAAATTGTGCATTCTTTATTAAGACGCTTTTGAATTACGCCTCGTAGACAATTTTATTATCAGTAACGAATTATTTATGTTTATGTAGGTAGTAGACGTGTATATCTGCATTATTTTTTAAAAGTATAATCCTTAGATGGCCTCCGTAACTACAGGCACAAGGAACATAACATCTTAGTTCCTTAGGTTGGTTTCACATTGGCGATGTAATGATTGAATATTAGCAACATGGCCACGTTTATGAACACATTCTTTATAAAAAAAATTGTCTTCCTGTTTGATAGAACGAGTTCTGGCCTGTTTGGGTTCTAGTCAACTTTATCCTCTTGCCAAACACCAGTACTTCAATTGCTATGTTTCGGTGTGAGTTATCGGATTTATAGACCCTTATTCATTCATACTAGTTTCATAAGAATGAAAATTGTACTCCTCAAAAGAATAGGTGGTCTCTTAGCCCATAGCTTTGGGACTTTATTTGCATGGGGTTATTTTGATAGATAATTCAATCATTTCTTACACTCGTATCTGGAATCAGTGCTGAATTGTACCTTGTTCTTGTTACATTTCTGATCAGTGAATGTATACACGTAGTCGCAGCCCTTTACTAGGGTTACATGAATGTAGGTTAGTATCTCCGAAAGCAATTAAATCATTCGTTCTGTAAAACAAGTTAACGATTCTACCCACCGACGTAAAACTGCACGTCGGCCAATAAACTTGGGACTATTTTTAATCGTATATTTTTAATACAACAGGCATTGCCACTAAATAGCTCGTAATATTTTATGAACTATTCACGATCAATATAATGCTCATAATTTAAAGAGGTTTCCTGTTAGAAAAATATATATATTCTAAAAGTGCTTGGTTAGGGCCGAAGTGTATCTATGGTCGTTTTATTTTGACTATATGTACAGAAAGTCCGTTTGCTTGTTGTATATTTACTTGAGAAAAGTTTTTCTGTAAATAAATAAAACAGACCAAAACATATTTTATTAAGCAAAGGACACGCGCTCTTCTATCATCTTCTATTTTGATCAAAATTAGAAAATCCTGGTCAATTTTTTGCCATATTTGTCTTTTAGTAGAAAAGATGAAATATTTAAACGATTATTCGTCTTAACATTTTTATTATGAAGACGAAGGTGAACGGTTCTACCTTTGACCATGGTTCTATTTGAGTACAAAATTCTATCATTTTACAATTAAATAAAATTTTTCTAAGCCTAAATTTCTTATTACAAAAGTTTTTTTACACATTCCAGGGTAATTTTTTTAGGTAGTTATTACCTAAGAAAAACAATACCTGCTACCTGAAATATTAAACTAAAACATTCTTGTCCTTCTGGAATGTTACAAATTGATTGAAACATGGTTAATGGGGCTTTTTGTTATTAACTATTTTTTTTTTCAATTTGTTCAAGGTGCTAGCTGTAAATCTAAATTAAAAGCACGAGTTTCAGACAACATTTATTAAGACTAAAATTTTTATACGAAAATTAAAATTAAGATTCGTCGCTAACATTATTAAAGGAAAATTAGTTTTTATTTGTAAATAGTTATTAAATAAATATCTATTATATGTATCTTGGACCTTGATAATTATATAATTAATACAGGCGATATGTCCCAGTTGTTAGAACACGGGAACTGTTACCAAAAGATCCTCGAAGAACTTTATTGTACTAAATATTTGTTAAGATGAAAAACGAACGGTACAGAAAAACATCGTGAGAAAAACAATCATATGTAGAACTGTCGATCTGATCGCATTGGAGAACCCAGAAGTCTAGCCAGCGGTGGGATACAAGCCGTTACTTAACTACTTTTAACTATGTTCCCATTTTTGTGTGGCTTTTTTATTTATTAAAATACGAATATACACTCATAATAAATATGTTGAGAAATACTTAAACTGATGTCTTTGAAACTCTATAATAATAATTATTTATTTATAAGATTTACAGCCTGTCAAAAAATTGGATTAAACAATTATTTCGTAATCGTTTGGCACAATAATAATATCGTCCGATCCAAGAGAGCTGGAGTAGATATATCTCATAAATGTTGGGCATAGCTCATAAACTTTATGTATTTGTACTTGTCCTCATGTTATGCACATATATTATATTATACATGACGCATATATGGTAACGCAAATGTACGCAAGTATACAAGAATTATGGGCGGAAGCTTCTATTGTCTTTTGCATACTTTGTCATGTATGTTGTATGCGTAATCCTATCTGGCTCCAATATGCCGGATCGCAGTCGCCCACGACCCATCCATACCCGGCCCGTGTAACGTCAGGTGTTCGTCTTACAAATTATTACTGAGCTCAATGATTAATGAATCGTTTTCACGTTTGGATTGATGATAAACCACATCGATATTCAAGCGATATTCGAATCGATGGTATACACAGAAAACGTATCAGAAGTCGAGTTCTGACATATAGTAGTTCTAAATTACAGTCCCGAAAATGTTTTTTTCTAAAGTTTTCATGTGTCAAACGATTTTAAGTGGTGTTAAAAACCAGAAACCCAGTGTTAACGCACAGATATTTGCGTAGATATCGTAATTTGTTTGTTAGTAATTGGGGTAATATTTTTTATTTGATATCGGTAAAACTATTATGTAATTTTTTTGTTATATAATTAACTGTAATTAGCACACTAAAGGCTTGTGGTAGTGCTTGATATTTTCGTAAATTTGTTTTGTATTTGACCAGCGTACATTGAACTTTCTCTGAAATTCAGAAATAGGTTGTACGATTTGATTAAGTTGTTGAATTTTGTTTATCATATAAAATATTGGATATTCTAATATATTGTTTTGGTTACATTTGTGCCATAAATTTATCCATACATAATTCGCAAAAAACAATTTATATTTCTAACATTTAAACTCATAGGTACTCATCCAATTCTCGTAACACGGTTTCATTTTGAAAATATTTTTATTACACTTTATATTAAGATTTATTTGAAAATGTGCTAAATATTAAATTATAGGTAATATTTCATTTCTTTGTTTATTTCAGAACGACTTAACTTTACAACCTACGCCCTACACTTTTAAAGAATTTGATTTAAAAAAAAAGTTGGAAATTATTATATCGAATTGATTCTAAAAAAATATTAATTTTCTTAACAAAATCTAAACATAATTGCTTTTTCATTCGTCAAGGTGCAAAATAATCCACAAATATGTCGTATGATCATTTCTCTATTCTATATAAATATTTCAGAAACAAATCAAAGAAAAACATTCATTAGAAATATTTCCAGAAGCGTATACTAATAGAATTATTGTTGCCATTATAACAAATCGAAAGTGGGGCAAATATGCCACTATAACATCGGAATATGAACATTCAAAATTTTACAGCGTACCCATTCATTTTATTAGAAAAGATTAATATCATTGAGTCTGACAATTCCCGGATGCGATGCCAGATTCTTCAACCTGAACGGAACGTGCATGCGTGGGAAATTTTGCTTAAAAAACGAGTAGTAGTTATTTATAATATTCGTTCAGTGTTAAGACAATCTCACGATCTCTTATTTTATAAATAAGTAAATATTCGTAGATGAACATTATAATCAAAGAAACGAGGTTTAATATCACATATCGAAAAAACTTCTTTCTTCTTAATTGGGCACAATTAAAGTGAAATTTCAAGGTCAATAATGTTTGCAAGTCCCGGCTTCACCATAAGGGTCTAATAATATAGATTTAACAGATTGATACATCTTTTAGATTGAAGGACAAACATAAAAAGGAAATATATTTTTTTTAATGTGCGGCTAAAATTATTTACTAATATTATGCATGTATTATGCATATAAACCTTCCTTTTGAATCACAATATTTATTGATTAAAACCGCATTAAAACCCGTTGCGTGATTTAAAAGATCTTATCTTACAGACGGCGGGAAGTGACTTTGTAGAGATGAGGCAAAATGTCACGGAATATCGACATCGCAATTGTGAATTAATAACTGATATTTGACTAACAAATGTTCTGTCCTACTAACCATGTGAGGTAAAAATGAGACGTGACGTTTTATTAATTTAAAAAACAATATTTGTTCTACTACTGTACTGTGAGTACTTTTTCTGTGTCCAGACAAATTAAGGTTAGTAAAATCGCAAAAATGTACATCACAGCGACGAAGGAAAGGATTATATTTAAACATTATCTCGTTTTGTAATATTCGCAATGGGGTCACCTAAAAAACGACAAGTCAAAATTACGCAACGCTATAAATATATTTAGTATTACATGAACCAATTACCATTGCGAAATCTATATTTTTTTGTGGATCAACACACATATCTTAGCAGTTCGTATTCGTTGAGTTTCATGCAGAATATTATTAACCCCAATTGAAACAGAAACGTTTGTTATTCCATCGTCGGAAAAAAATGACTACGAAGTTTCTTATCGGATGTTCTCGATAGAATCTACATTAGGAACCGTTGGTAATTTTAATAATTACTTGTATTAATAAGTATATTTTGATTTGGTTATGTAAGATTACCTCTCGGCGACTTGACTTTTCTTCGTCTGTTTCTTTGGGTGATTTTTCTTCGGTCGAACTGCCAATTTGTGTTTTGCCGCTGATGCGTCAAGGAGTTCGGCTTCCACGTTCAGACTGGAGTCGATTTGAGGATTCCTGGGAGATGGGACAGTGTTAATACACATATGAGGGAACTATAACTATGAGTACTTGGAGATTTTCGATTTATTAATAAGGGCGAGTCATGCTTTGATTTTGATAATTAATGCATTAGTTTCAAAAATGCAATGATCATAATGCTCTTTAGGCTAATTTCTCACCAAAGAGACAAATAAATATTTATTTTAATAGTAGATCTTTGTGTAAACCCGTTTGAAAAGGTATATCATCCACTAATTTATTCTAATGTAAATCATTAATAAATCGTATTATTCTTAAGTGAAGGTATATTGTAGACTCAACTACATATGTATATCTTAAACTCTATGGCTAGGGATGACCACTCACGACCAGATGGTACTAACTCTGTATTATCATATAACAAATTTTAACATTGAATATCCTACTCTAAACTGAAAATTTCTGTAAGCCATAACATCTGACCCCAATTTATATAGTTGAAATAAAATTTAGTAATTAGTACTTTGTACAATGTTTTTAGTACACATAGAATGGCATGCAATTGTATGGAAAGGCGAAGTTTAATCTTTTAGCTACCTAAAATATATTAGCTAAATGTTTTATTGTGTTTATATGAAACAGCGGAAAACAGTTGGTAAAATTTTAAAAAAATGTAAGGGGTCGCCTGTCCAGAAGATTACAACAATAAATACAAATATTGAGTTCATGGATGATAGCACATCTTGGGACTGAAAAATTCCGCTAAATTCCTATTATTCCTATATTTCCGCCAGTTCTACTCTCTCTTCTTGTCCGAACCGGTCTTAGTTTTTAATTTCACAATGAATTAATTACAACAATTTTTTTTTTTTCAATTAATCACATTTCTTTATGTCATAAGTAGGTGGACTCGCAAATGGTACCTGATGGTAAGAGATCACCACTGCTAATATACATTGGTACATAATTTATTGGTACTTTGATACTGCAAGAATTTTTAATCATTCCTCGTATCACCAATGTACCACTAGCCTAGGACCTAAGATGTTATGTCTGTAGTGTCTGTAGTAGGTACACTGCTTAACTCCCTGCCTAACCTATTGTTGTGTTCCTTTAAACCAGAACACAAAAATACTAAGTATTGATGTTCGGCCGTAGAATATATGATTTTTTTTTATGGCATTAGTTGGTGGACGAGCATATGGGCCACCTGGTGGTAAGTGGTCACCACCGCCCATAGACAAAGTTGCTGTAAGAAATATTAACCATTCCTTACATCACCTATACGCCACCAACCTTGGGAAGTAAGATGTTATGTCCCTTGTGCCTGTGATTAAACTGGCTAACTCACCCTTCTAAACGGAACACAACCTTTTTTTTTAATGTTATAGGTGACAAACGAGCAGGAGGCTCATCTGATGGAAAGTGACTACCACCGCCCATGGACATCTGCAACACCGGGGTGCTTGCGGGTGCGTTGCTGGCCTTTTAGGAACGCTCTTTTCTTGAAAGTTCCCAAGTCGTATCGGTTCGGAAAAACCACCGGCGAAAACTGGTTCAACGGATTGGTTGTGCGAAGCGGAAAATGTCTTAAAAATCGCGCTGTTGTAGATTTTTGGACATCTAGGTGGTGCGGGTGAAACATGGAATTTTGACGAGATGTCCAAAGGTGAAATTCAGCAGCCGGGATTAATCCAAACAATTCTTCTGAACATTCCCCGTGAAAAATTCGGTAGTAGATGCAGAGTGATCTCTACGCAAAGCCAGAGGATCAAACAGATCGGAAAGGGCTTGATCGTCGATAATTCGAGCCGCTCTGCGTTGGATACGGTCAAATGGAAGGATCTGGTACAGGGGAGCACCTGCCCAGAGGTGAGAGCAGTACTCCATGTGAGGCCGAATTTCCGCCTTGTATAGTCTTACGCGATGGGCCGACGTGAAATACTGTCTGGCGTTGCTGAGCACAACGAGCTTTTTTGATGCCAATTTAGCTTTACCTTCCAATTGACTGCAAAACTGAACGAGGCTCGAAACATCAACGCCAAGTATTCCGATACTATGTGGCGGCTATCGGAATGTTCTTAAATTGCGGAGATATAAATGGTGATTTTTTAGCGGTTAACACGCAAACTTGCGTCTTTTAGGGGTTGAATTGGACTAGGTTTAGCTGGCCCCAGTCCGAGACTTTGTTTAACAAGGACTCTATTTAAGATAAATATTAGCACGGCCGGTGTTTAAGGCGTTTACGGTGCTGTCGTTTGTATAGTAGTGAATGTTCCTCATTTGCAACAAGTCATTGATATGCATAAGAAAGATGAAGAGTGGATGATAGAACGCAGCCTTGAATTGATGAGTTTTAAGTCAGAGCATGTACCGTAGACAACGACCTTGATGCTCCGATCTGGCAAAAAGCTGGTGATTCATTTGCATAATTTCCCGGGAAGCCCATAGGAAGGAAGCTTCGAAAGAAGGTCTTTGTGCCACGCACGATCGAAGGACTTCGCTGTGTCCAAACTGGCTGCTAATGTAAGGTAAGGGCGAGGCCCCTTGCTCTCAACTTCTTCCACCCTTTATGTCTCAGGTAAACAAGAAGATCACCGGCTGAGCGGCCGCGATGGAAAATGTACTGGCGGTCGCTAATCAGCTGGCGCTACTCTAGGCACCGCAGGAGCTGGCAGTTTATAATGGATTCCATTACCTTGGAGAACAAGGACGAGATGGCTATAGGCCCACAATTGGACGAGTCGGAGCGGTTGTCTTATTAGGGATTGAGTACACCAAGATAATCAAAATTTTTAATTTTAAAATGATATGTTTTTTTTAAACATGGAAGTGGTTATCTATAAATTATGTTGATGCTGTCACTGACTTTCTCGTACGCCTATTCTACATACAAAGGTTTTGTATATCAGTTTTACAAAAAAATCTTTTTTCTCAGACAAAATTATTCCTATAATAAAAGCCGTTGATTAAAATTCATTTTTATATATTACGTTAGGCAATCAACGAAAACCTTCTTCAAGCTTTTTTATCACCTATATTTTCTTGTATTTAAAACGCGTAATCTATCTTTTTTTTACCCAAAAAGAAAAAAGCACCTAAAAAAACGTAATTATTTTGAACTAGTCGCCCGCGGTTTCGCTCGCATTTTAAGGATTGTTTGTTAGGTATTAGGCATAAAAAAGTAGTCCTTCCTTGGAGTTCAAGCTTGTTTCATACCAAATCTTATCAAATTCAGTGGTTTGGCCGATAATGGATAATTTAGAGCATAATTAAATCAAACACTTTTGGTTTTTTTTATATAATAGGTAGGCGGACAGGCAATTGAACAATAATGATAAGTGGTCACCACTCCCATATATATTGGCGCTGTAAGAAATAATAACCAATGTGCCACCAATCTTGGGAACTAAGATGTTATGTCCCTTGGGCCGGTAGTTATAATGACTCACTCACCCTTCAAACCGGAACCCAACAATACAACATCCCTATTCGGTGCTAAAATATCTGATGAGTATGTGTTACCTATCCAAACAGGCTTGTACAAAGTCCTACCACCAAGTCAAATTATATGCTTGTTTGACTGAACTACTTTTTAACCACATTTTAATCGACCGTTTATCTGACAAATATCTCCTGACAAATCCATCAGCTTACAGAGATAGATTAGTAATAATGCCCAGATACCTAACCAGCTACAATTATGACTAATTTTGAGTAATTAAAAATAGACGAGAGGGACTTTTGACGTGTTTCCTGCTCATGATATATTTTGTTAACATCAATCAAAGTCGGAGACGGTCGCACATGACGCCTCAATGTCAGGGTCTGATAGCTATTAAATTACAAGAATATAAATCTGTTTGGCATAAATAATACTTGTTCTGAGTACTGCTATTTTCCTTTCCATTAAAAACCAAAGGTTGTCGATTAACGACTTTACTATAGTTGAACGTTGTATAGGGTGGACAAACACATAAAAAATCTATTTCTGATATTCAAAAGAAGAACACAATGTTGGTTATTAAGGATCGTTTAATATAATAAGCAATAGTAGGTATTAAACAGTTTTAAAATGTAATTTCAGATTTTCACTGTATGAAACTTATGTCTAAATTAAAAATGAATTTTTTTTTTTGTTTTGATACTTTAGGATAAAAATCAATTCTTGTCCGTAGGTAAGTTTTTGCAGACGAAACCCAGTCTGTAAAAAAAGCTTAAGTACCTATGCGTGTATTTAGTAATTAGTTTAATTCATTTATTGCTTGAAGTCTTATCGCATATATGTATTTAGTTAACTTAAATATAATATGCTAAAAACCATTGAGGTATACATTTAAAGAAATTGAATATGATCTCTTCCCTCTCAATTTAAAGTCTGTAAAACTTTGAATAAAATGATTTTGTGATACACAAAAAACACAAAATAATTACTTCTGTTATTCGACTGCATAGAGTCAGGAACTCTTTTGTGGGGCAAACTATACGGGCTTACAAAAGGGTTCCAGAAGACATTCAAACTGGCAGTTTACTATAATTGAATAAGGCCAGCCTTGCACCAGCTCCTAAATAATTTGGCAACAATGTCGCGGATATTGGACGTTACTAATGACAATTTAAGATGCTGTTGACTGAAATCGCATTATTTGGAGCGTTAATGCTGTTCTATATAAATATATAATGTACATAAAGACATCGTTATTTGTACTGTATTTCCTACTTAAGGTATGCACGTATGTTATGACAGATTTATTACTAAAACAGACAATGTTTGAATATCTTTATTTAACATAAATTTAAAAAAAGAACTCTTTTTTATGGTTTCAAATACCTCTAACAATATAGTCGATAAAAAAACATAACTGTCAAGTTTACAGCCCAAGTTTCATCGGTGTGCTATTTCAGGCTGGCCCAGAAACGATGTGACGTCGGTAGCGACACAGTTTCTCATCAGCGATTCGTCCGACTTACCTATATGTCTACATGATTTTTACGTACATATGCTATTTATCAAAACAAAAGAAAGTGAAATTCACGCCTCTCACCTCAGTAGTCGACATTTAAAGCGGGCGTAACTGCGAGGCGTCTACTTATATAATAATATATTAAGTTTCTACATATCGCGCTGCTTATTCTTGCATAAGTTTGATGTATATTGGCTCAGTAGCTTTTTGAGTAGACACTACAAAAAAAAATCTTTTCATGTATTAATATAGATGACGTCACAAATGCCTCGGCTAGACAGGAGGCTAAAATTTAGTTTAATATAATATAAACTTATTTACTTTCAGGAGACATGGCTATTTTTTTTATTAAATATATTTGCGTTGTTTTTCGATTCATTAAATTTATGCTAATAATATTATAATGGTGGTAGAATTTGATAATAAATTATTTGGGAATAAAGTATAGTAACTCTGTTTAAACTTATATATATTTCTGTTTTAATGATATATATTTATATTTTGTTAACAATTTGATTTATTGAAATGTATATCCATGGGATAGTGAATCATAAATGTGATCTGAAGTACCTGTGGTCATCTTATTAATGTTTCTTAGAACTTAGTCTCAACAAGTTTGGCTGCGCGCCAACACCGGCGATGTGCCATTTTATATTTCACGGGTTTTTCCTTTTTGTACACTATGATATTATATTCCAAAATAAAATTTGTTAACATACACTACAATAGTATTTATAAGTATTTGTAATGAAGTAATTACATAAATTCTCATTTCATAAACTTTATTATTATAACTTTACCCATACTTAACTTTGAACCATAATTAACGAACCATACGTTAAATAAACTATTTAATAATTAATTAAGGTAATATGTCTTACGAAAACTTTTTTAAGACAATTTGTACCTATTTATTCCTTTATTAACTTCGAATAACTAGTATGTCAATTGTTGATTGATAGTTAATTAAGCGCGCTGCTGTTTCTTTTCGGCAGAATTATTTAACCTTTGGGCTATATAGATAATATTTGTTTATATAATATTCTAAATATTTAAAAAAGACCCATAGCAATTGGCTGCGTGTACATTTATATTTGTTATTAATATTAACCTCCTCATGAGAACCTCCTTCAAGTTTTAAGTCATCTACAAAACTATTTGTTACAAAATATGATATATTAATATTATATACGATAATCTTACATACTACGTCGTGTTGTCTATGCCTTTAGTGTATTTTTTCTTAGCTTTGGATATTCGTGCCTGAATGTTTTATTAGTGGACAGGATCGCAACCTAAATTTAAGGATGGCAACACTGCATTCATATGAAAGTACAAGTTTCTATTGGACTTTACAACTTTTTCATTTCTTAACACCGAGACTATTTCTACATAGACTTATTATTTTAAATAAATACAACTTTGAACTTGGTTCCATTTTGTCTCTAGAAAATATTTGGGTATGTTATTGCTCTAATATAATACATAATAAATACAATGTAGTAAAACATTGAATTGCGTCTTCTGTGCTTATATGACGTTTGATGGCGTTACAAAAAGTCAATCAGGCATAGTAAAAGTATTCTGTAAAAAGAAATTATAAACTCTCAGAGGAATACAAGCGTGAAATATCATAATTTGGTATGCAACATTGATCATAATAATTATGAAAATTATAGGATACACGTATCAAAATAGAGTAAGTATATCAAAATAGAATAAGTCGGTTATCAACATTTCATAAGTAAGACACTCGCACTGTTGCTGATTGTTGTCGGAATCGGATCGGTGTCGTTACGGGTCATATTATTTAGGCAGTCGTTTCGTTTAGATTATAGTAATAAATTATAGCACTACATATATCTGTAAGAAACTATTCCATATTATATATTCCAAAAAAATCTAAGACATCTCATGGTATATTGAAATGTTATCCCGCAGTATAAAAGTTGGAAATGATTCATAAATAAATGTTTTGCGTATTATTTAACTAAAAAGAAACTCCAAAACTTTAATTGTCTTTATTAGATACATAGCTTTGCGATTTCATTAATGTTATACAACGTGTTTGAATAATTATGATAAAGCATGTAATATATATAATATCTTAATGATACATAATGATAGTTATCACAAGGTAAATATTGATCACAACATTTATATGATGAACACAACTTAAATTCAACATTTTCTTGCCAGAAAGCGGTATATACAATGTTAGCATGACTCTTCTTCCGTCTTCCTGCGCTGTCATTAAATCTTCTTATATAATTATAATGATCAGTAATAATACATTTTGTAGGTAGGTACACTAAAAACATAGTCCAGTGAGGAACCCCTGGACTGGAAGAAATGATTCTCGTATCTATATACACGGCCTCTGTACCTGCATCAATAATTATTCTCTCATTACGTTATCTGATGATTATGGAGAATCATTATACTGATATGGGATGATATTATAATGATAATGATGAAATTTTATTACTAAGTAATGATTGATCAGATTTTTGTTAAGCGATATGAATGTACGATATAAATTGATTAGGACTAACTACTACAAACGTAGGTTATAGAATCAACTGAAGTATTCGGTGCTAAGCGAGACCATATGATTACGCTTATGTTTAGAAAATGATCTGAAAGTTACGTAACAGAGTGCATCGACCCCGTCTAAATTTATATAGTAACGTTGTCCGGCGCGTTGGTGTGTTAATAAAATGCATTTCCAGTATTTTCTATTTGCATCTGGGTCAGGTGGAATTTATAAAGTCTTGTCATTTGCTATTTTAGCTTGTTGTTTTGCGTTTCGGGGTAATTGATGCCTTTCATAACTAAATGTCGGTTTTAATCGAAGTTTATGAATAATGAAAACATGATTAATCAACTTTTGACGAGGCTATTTATACTTTTGAAACGTTAAGGAAATAATCTACTAATGACGATTCCTAAAGAGTTTCAATATAATTCTTGTTTATAGAATATAAATCTTTTGAGAATAAAAATAGTTGAAGAAATTTTCTTTATAATAAAATCGGTTATTTTCGATATCGTTTCGATATAAATCGTGTATTAAATAAGTGTTAAAATGAATGAATTATTGTGTAAGGCCATGTGAGTTATACTCGGTGTGCAGTTAAAAAGCGTAAGTAACTCCAGTTACGAAAGACGCACGCACGTCCGCTAGGTTAAATATATGTATATTAATGAACTATACATCAAATTCAATGAGAACACAATTGTGCAAGTCTTATTTAAATTGTATTCACATTTACCAAGAAACTTTTCTCATTAAATAGTATATTACAGCTGTATGAAAGGATGTGTTCAATATAGATAAATGACTCACTTTGATCCAAGGGCAGCTTTCGTGTCGAGAACCTCTACGATATCTCCAGCTTTTAAAGACACCTCGTCGTCACCCGCCGCTGTGTAATCGGCTGTTGCCACGACTACATCGTCTACCTACAACAACAGAAAAAGTCACTTTTAGTTTCAATATTATAGCACTATATAAATTTATATTATAGCAAGAGTTGTTGAATTGTTTTGTATAGATTTTATTTGCCAATTTTTGGTTTCTGAAATCTTCTAAATTACCTTAGATGGACTCCTACTACATGTAGATCTAGATCTTGTCAATGACCTAGAATTATATCTTTCGTAGCTTGGTGTATTTTTGAGACTTGTCATTCTAGACCGAGTGTTTTCTCTATCAAGTAGTACGCCATTATATTTTTTATTCCAGCCACCGTATTTTGTAATTCTTTGATTTTGACTTATGTTACAATATCCAGTAAAACTTTGAAGGTCTTCATCATTATCGTCTTGCACAGGGCAACTGTACATACTAAATCTATGAGCTGTAGGTTGACTTAAATTAAGAGCTGAGAAAACATGTAAAGGTTCAAAATGTCTAATGCCATTTTCATCGAGTACTGTGTAAGCTACTTGACCAGTTAATACAGCCCGACTAGCCTCTCGTGGAACAACTGCTTGTAAACCTTTTTTCATTATTAGCAAAGCACCCGGATGTTTCTTTCGTTGAAACAGAAAATCTTCCATTGCAAGACTATTTTCAGGTTGAAGTAAGCTTAATGGAACGTCTTCTGATGTTAATAATGGTGGTTCTTCTGGAACAATCATAAGTGCAGCGCTTTCTCGTACCAAATCTCTGAGTTTGGGATCTGTGCGAGCAAGCTCTGCATCTGTTTCTAATTTGCGTATCGCTGAATGCAAACTTGGATTCTGTTCTGCCAGTTTTCTCATAACAGTCAATCTTCTAAGAATATTCATGCTTTCATCATCACTTTCAATTTTGCTTAAGCCTTGCTCGTTATCAATTACAGACAATAGTTTTTTCGCAACATTAGTTAATCCTAGCACTCTTGCGAGACCAGCAGATTGAATAATTGTTTCCTTTAACAACTCTTTATCGGAACCATCTAACACATTTTCCAATGTTTTGTTACTAATTTCTTGTATAGCTGCAACTATTATTTTTTGTAAAGCTTCGGTAGCGACATGGTCGGTTTTGACAAACGATATTGACTCAGAAATATTATTAATTATTTTATTAAGCAATATTGGATCATTTTTGGAAATATTTTTAAATGCTGGGCCAATAACTTCATTTTCTTGACTTAAAAACTCACTAAATTTATCAATCATTTGTTCTTGGGTAAGGGAATTTTTATCTAAGGCATTGTTTATGGCGATTTTAATTAACTCCATTTTGGGAATTGTAGAGTTTTCTACAATTGCCTCGCTAAGTAGCTCTTTATCTTCTTCCCTTTGAAGAATTTTGAACATAGCAGATACGAAGTCCTCATCAATTGCTTTTCCCAAAATTGTATCAATCGATTTTAAGATATGATGATACTTTTCCTTTCCATTGTTATTGTTTACTTCTTCATATTGCTCTGCTGTAACTAAAGCTGCAAGAACGGCGGCTGCAATGGAGTTTTTCACTTTCTCTTGACGCGTATTCTGTTTTTGATCTTCAGCATTTTCTATACGATTTATCTCATCCATTCTTTTTTTGTTTGCTCTACTTTTCTTTCCATCGACAATTAATCCGTTTTCTTTATGATTAACATTAATTTCAGACTTCAAATGTACGCTCATTTCTATAATAGATTTAATAACATCCATTAACTGATTTGCTACTTCATCTTTCAAACCAAAGTCAGTAACAAAAGCTTTTAACGTTTCTGCATTTTTAGTTTGATTTAAAATCACATTAATTGCTGGTAAATCTGCAGGCACTTGTCTTCCAATTGACATACCTGCTTCAGATAGTTGTCTTAGCATTTTTGTATCAATTGTTAACTCTCCTTTAGTGGACGTAGTATCGTTTGGGTTAGTTTTCACTTTTAATAATTTTAATTCTTCTGGTGTTACAACAAAACTCTGTACTGAGAATTCGAGACCTTCCTCGCCTTCAATTAAGTCAGGAGCAACAAATTTAAGCCCTTCTGGTGTTTGCACTATTTGACCAGGAACAAAAGTAACTCCTTGATCATCTGTTTCTATAACTCTACCCGGAACAAATCTTGGTCCTTCATCAGTATCTACGACTTGACCTGGGACAAATCTTGACCCTTCATCTTCAGTAGATATTACTTGACCAGGTATAAAAGTAGGTCCAGCTTTTGTATCAATAATTTGCCCCGGCACGAACCTAGGACCATCTATCGTATGAATAGTTTGGCCAGGAACAAATTTTGGTCCACTTTTAGTATTTACTACTTGACCAGGAACAAATTTGGGACCATCGACCGTATCCACAACTTGACCAGGGACAAACTGTTCGCCATTTTCTGTAAATACTATTTGTCCTGGCACGAATATGCCTTCAACCATCATTCCTGGGACGAAACGAGATTGATTTGCGTCATTTTTAACGAGACGCCCTGGAACAACTTTACCATCTAACTTTGGTATTCTAGGTCCAGGATAAAATTCTATACCATTCGATGTTTGAACCATATGACCGAATACATACAAAGATTCCTCGGATAAAGAACAGGTTTTAATGTCTATTGGCAACCCTGTTGGGGTGCTTTCTGTAAATGTTATATCTTCGATCGACTTCGCGACTGAAAACGCGACATGTCCATTTGATTGCACAATTGTTTTACCAGGTAAAAATTTTTCACTGTGTCCTGATGTGACGATTTGTCCTTCAACGAATTTCGGACCGTCAATAGTATCAACTGTAGTTCCGGGAATAAATTCTAAATCATTTTCTCCCATTTTCGTTATACCTGGGACAAATAATGTTTCTCCATTTGTAGTAACCGTTTGTCCCGGTATAAATTTGAGACCATTTGGTGTAGCTAATGTAGCCCCAGGAATAAAATGTAATTCATCGTCCTGATGTACAACTTGTCCTGGAATAAACTGCCACTCATTATTTATTTTCGCATTTTGTCCTGGGGTAAAAATAACATTGCCTTTTTCTACAATCGTTTGGCCGGGAATAAACTGTACACCATCGGGTGTCATTATGGCTTGACCCGGAACAAACACATCTTCCAATCCATTATTAATAGATTTTCCTGGTACAAATTTGACACCTTCTTCTGACAATACAGTTTGTCCTTCTATAAAACGATAGGTTTCATCTTTATTTTTAACAGTCTGCCCACAAACAAATTCATCTCCATTCGTAGTTTGTAATACTTGGCCTACGAGGAAAAACGGTTCGTTGGTAGTTTCATTATTTATAAAATGACCAGGAATTAGGCCTGGTCCAGCAGGGGTATTTACACTTAACCCAGGGACAAACAAAGGACCAGCAGGTGTTTCTACTGTCTGTCCTGGTATAAAAAGAGTCCCTTGAGGAGTAGTTACATGTTGTCCAGGAATAAATTTCTTTGCTTTATCTATATCTAACGTCAGACCTGATATTTTACCAATTTTTTCTTTTTTCCCTTTTTTAATGTTTTTGACGATATCTGGTAAATTTTCTATCGTCGGTAACATATCAATTTTATTACATTCCAATAACTTTTCAGTCACATTTGAAGTTTCCACTAGGCGTTCTTGAGGTAAAGTAGTTACAGCGGACAAAACTTCTTCAGATGGACGCGATTTTATAGGTTTCAAAGGGTTAACACAAGGTACACTCTCAAGGGTAATGGACACATCACAAATATTTCGATCCACTTCATAAATTTCTGTTTCACAATGATATGGTGTTATTTTGATAGGAGATGGTAAACTGGTTACTTTTGGAGTGAAAGATTCGTTCTTAATTTCTTTTTCAAATAAGTCCCAGTCCCAATTTTCAATAAGAGGATGCATTTGGTCTTTCCAGTCTCCACTACACCTTATAATGCTCGATTTTGAACGCATATGATTCAGATCAAAATTATTACACGAAAAACTTTTAATATCATGTTTTTCATGTTTAACTTCTTCCATTTTGGCTTTCTTTGCTAAACGATCTTGACGTAATTTTTCTTCTTCTAATTCTTGCACTTCAGCCAATTTCTCTTTATTTTCAAATATTTTTTTCATTGACGATAACCCTGCAGCACGTTTCCTTTTCTTCTTTCTTTCTTCTAATTCTTCAGCTTCTCTTTGTTTTAATACTTCAGCGTTTGGTCCCTCTCCTTCAAAAATATCCACTTCCTCCGTGAAGTCTTTAAAGTCCATAGAAACACTACGACCTTGTTTTGTTTTAATAAGAACAGTATCCGAATCCTTAGCAAGCATAACGTCTCGAACATCACCATCGCGCACTGCTGCTTCCATACGAGCGGAAAATACTAAACTACATCTTCTTTCTTGAACGGTATACACATATCTTTTGTCATCAGCGACTTGTTTTGTCAAAAGCACTTCCATCAAAGCTCTTTGAGCATCAGTTGATCCATCCAAAATCGGAAATATATATCTATAATCCGGAAGAATTTCATGTTTTCTGTTTCCATAATTAATTTCGGGCGAGTAATGATGAGGACCGAGTTCTCCCGATACGTTAGTTATTTTACATTTAGTCTTAGCGGAGTTTGCTGTGAGCAAAACTGGAATGTAATGATGTGAAGGTAATCCATATGATTTTCCTGTGATCCTGCAACATCTTTTGGCATCAGCGGGTGAGATCGGTGCGAGAAGCGGAAAGTAATTAGGCTTAGGCAGCCCTCGGCTGCGGCCGGTTATCCTACAGAAAGACATCGCGAAGCCGATTACGTTTTCATAATATTATTTGTTTACAAACTTTATCGAAGCAGGTTTTAAAAATACAATCGTTTTAATATATAATCGAGGTATCCGCGGCGGAAAAGGTGCGCGTGCGTCTGATGCGGAGCTTTCGAAGTGACTGCGAGAGCGTCGTCTCAGCGCAGGGCTTTACAGTTCGCGTCGGTTTGCACCTTCGCCGCGCGAGACGGTGTGCCGTATATTGTTCCGGTTAGGAGTTATTTATAATCATAAAGGGAGACGTATTTATTTACGCAGAATATATGACACGATTTCACGATAAAAAACAACCAAAATATTCACTTACTGTCTTTCATCGAGACCGAGTGTAAAAGTAAAATAAATTCGTTTTGTTGTTAAAATATTATGAAATCAAAGTGTTTGCGTCTTTCAACGTGCCCGTGGAACGTAAACATTTGTATACAAACGTACCCAGACATATTTCGAAGAGAAAGATATTTCTATCTTATTTTTGATATTTTTTTATATAATGGAAAAATCATTTCTAAAGTTTTGTAAATGTTCACGTAAAACGTACGTACTCACTTGTATATCTTACTTACAAAGCATCAAAACTTTCAACTAAATAATATTCTGTTTAAAGTAATAGGATCCAATTTTTAATAGTTGCTGACAAGACATATGTAGTTTCTTTGTCTAAACGTGTTTCCAAAATGTTTGAATCAATTTAATAAACAATGAACCAACCTAATAATAGTGAGATAAAATTAATTTCATTAAACGCACTATGAGATTGTATAGTAACAGCACAAAACAGTCACTACACGCATAAAATTAACAAAAATAACATGCGCTTATAGTTTAAAAATTTTTTATATAGTTACAATATAATATTTAGTTTTATTTGTAATTTAAATTAAAAATATTCCTATTCTTATTATATATCCGTTATTTTTGTACGTTAAAGGGACTAGCTGAAAATTTGTGCGATGATCGACTCAGCTTTTTTCCATACAACCTTTAATGAGACATAAAAAATCCTTGTTAAGTTTTGTTCTGTGTGGCGGAGAATAAGAAAAGTACTTTCTCGTGTTCTATAAAGTATTATATAATTATTATTTAATTTAATATTACTTGTCTATTTCAAGCTTTTAACTTTTTAACTTTGCCAATTCATAAATTCAAGCCGTTTGTTAAAAGAACATTAATAAATAAGGCGTACTATTCGACACAAGATTATATATAATATTAACTGACATAACTATTTAAAATGTTGGAAAAGAATAACTACTGAGTATCTTGCCGGTTCTTCTCGGTAGAATTTACATTACAAACCGGTGGTAGCTTTACATTTAATACAGTTTTGTAAAATGACGATTCAAAAGTGCTTAAACATATTTTGATCTGAATCCGGCGTAGATTAGGTACCTTCTATTTTTAATTACACTCAAATCACTGAATCACAGAAGTAATACAATAATTCTTCATATAAGTCCATTCGTTTGATTGAAATCAGCGGTAGGTAGGTAATATTTACTTGCGGTCGTTTTCAACAACCAATCTATCCGTACAACAAAAGACAGCCAAATCTATTCTTATGCCTTTACTTTATTTTCAAAAACTATCGACGATACGCATTTCCTAAACTGGCTATTCGTCATCGGGAGGACGGATAGGAACGCTCAAACAAATCGTGCTTACCAACATTTCAATAAAAGTTCCAAGTTACTCTTGGTCACACGAAGCAATCTAGTAACGTCATTCGATTATCTGTCAAAATCGGCCGATAGCTTTGACTTTTGATAATAAATTCGTTGTAATCTTATATATCAATAGCGTAAATCTATTTTTGCCCCAGCGATTATGGGACGATAGCAGCATAAAAAAAAACGGCTATGGTCTCATTTTGAAGAGCTCCAGCCGTAGATGTGCAGATAATTAAATAGGATTCTTGATTGAAATTAACTAAACTGTTACGTTACTGCTACCTTCTCCTCAACGGGAGAGGAGGCCTTAGCCCAACAGTGGGAAATTTACAGGCTGATTATGTTTATGTTAAACTGTTACGATTTAACAAATAATAATTAATTTTAGAAAACGGAAAAATATTACTGGCCGGTTCGAGAGCGGTACTACGGCTGTATAAGAAAAAAAAAACGTCCTCAAATCATACTATTTGATATTAAAAAAATAATTTAAAAGAGGTTTCATCATTTTGGCGCTTAAATTCCTAAAAAAACTTTGAATCGACATACTCTTAGTTATTTACAATTGTATAAAGAAAAACCTGATCTTTGCATTCTATGTGTTTCCCAAGCGACAAAGTATTTAGCTTATTAACAGAATTGACCCCAAATTTACGCGTTAATCGTCTAAAAATCATAATCGTATTAATACGTTCGAAGAAGCTTAAATATGTAGGTGAGAAGGAAAGTCAAGTAAAATCTATCGTCGTTTAAATATAGAAAATACTTATCCTTGATTGTGAAACGCAAATTGAAAATAAATAGTTCTGACTGATAATCGGAGCGAGCGATTTATTTGTAATCTTTGCTTAATCGTTACGGTTTTTTATTTTGTTTATACAATTCTATTTTGTATATATATGTATATATTGATCCTGATTTCTGACAATTAATAAATCAACAACTAACCATTACTAAAAAAAAATTAGTTAACTCAATACATTACTTATTTTTACTCTAAGGTACAATTTTTTTGTGGAAATTTTACGGAGACTTTTATTGTATCATGCGGACGAGCAAGAGGTGGTGGTTGGTTTCTGGTGGTAAATGGTCACTACTGCCTCAATAGCTACTACTTTAAACTACAGGTGAAATATTAAATATCCAAATATTCGTGTCGTATTGCAAATTATATTTTTGTTCCATCACCTTATTGCCTGTCACTATTACAGGGCTGCTTCGTTTTTTGCCCAGAGGATCGGAATTGGAATTCAACTGGTGAATATTACTAGCATTATTGCCACCATTCTACGCGGTCAAGATTTATATAGGAACTATTTTTAAATCATATTTATGTATATTTAATAACGTAATTTTAATAATTCTTATGTAATAAATAACCATGCAAAGCCTAACTATAGGTCAAAGAAATATTTTTCTACGCGCATTCTATTATGAGCCGAGATAGCCCAGTGGTTAGAATGCGTGCATCTTAAACGATGCTTTCGGGTTCAAACCCAGGCAAACACCACTGAATTTTCATGTGCTTAATTTGTGTTTATAATTCATCTCGTGCTCGGCGGTTAAGGCAAACATCGTGAGGTAAACTGCATGTCTCTAATTTCAACGAAATTCTGCCACATGTGTATTCCACCAATCCGCATTGGAGCAGCGTGGTGGAATATTTTCCAAAGTCTTCTACTCAAAGGGAGAGAAGGCCTTAGCCCAGCAGTAAGAAATTTACAAGCTTAATGTAATGTAATTAATTTATATTATCGTAAAAGTCAGATTTAGCAACAAACTATAACCTTTGTGCCAAATAAGGATTAACAAACGTATCCGCAAGTTACTAATCAACGAGAAATGCGACAAAACAATATCACATATTATATAAATCTTTATGTTTCGACTGTGACGCTTGACGGCTGTGGACGGCTAACCTCGCATCGGTTAACCGTTGTGTATTTACGAATAATCTCAAACACTGGACCTTCAAGTTTAAGCGAGCGCGGGAAGCTATTTCTGTCCGCCCAATGTTTTACCTGTTCGTCGAGAAAGTTCGCAAACATTTCATTATTTAGTGCGAAATATTTAGAAACGAGGTGACTTCGCTAAGTAACTTTGTATATAATGTATGGTTCTATAAAAATATATTAAGTAGGTCAATTTTGATTGTATATTTGTTCAACTAAAAACCCGATTGATATGAAACTTTTATATTATTTTCGATTATGGTTCAAGGGGGAGCGTTCTTTCAGATATAGCTTAGTACATAGAAGATTAAATTAAATAACTATCAAATCGTAAATAACCAAAATAAACCCGGCATGAAACTCAGTAGTTAACATAAATTTTCTTTTCATCAATCTTTCTTATTCATAACTTTTTTCGTTCATATTAATAAATAACAAAAAAACCTTAATTTACAATTTGAATGCGTAACTAACAGTATTTAAAACGGGATATTTACCATTTTTACCATGTTTACATTGTTAACTCGTGAACAAGACATTCGTAGATCATGTCGAAATATCGAGCTCCACCAAATAAAAATAAAAAACATGGTAAATATCCCGTTTTAAATACTGTTAGTAATAAAAATAACCATGTCAATTTAAAATCTTGAATGCGTAATTTTATTATCCGCCTATTCGTATATACTTATCATTGAGTAGCGAACATAGATTCAGACATATACATTTATTTTACACAATACTCGTAGCGATAGAACTACAAATGAATTGATACAAAACCAGTCGGTAGCAACATTATATATGAAATTTGTTACGTAAAATGCTTAATAGTTATCTAACGTTAAAATCTTTTATAAACAGATACACCAAATCTTGACCTTGGCAGAGTACGGGGGACATTTTCTAAATAGGTAACTTCTCACCTTCACTTTGTCATTGCGAAGAGATCAAATACTCATATATCAGTTTCATTTACTCGAGACTGACATATATTACGATTTAAGTTTTCAATGATAATTTAAATTACATGACAGCTTTAATTTTAATTATTAACTGCTAATAGCTCCTTCCAAGGAAAGGTTACCGCTCCCTTTGTTAGTAATTCTATCTTTCTCAATAAATGGGCTATTTAACGCAGCAAAACATATAATATTCACAATAATATAGCTCTTTCTGAAAGTAACGGTGACAATCATTGTTTAGACGCCAGGAGGAAAGGTAAACTACACCTCGTCTCCGACTTCACAAAGTTAATACTTCCTTGCTGGGGCACGGTATTCGTTTCTATAATAATTTACCACAGTCATCTTTAACTTGGAGGACATATGTATTTTCTGAACCGTTGGTAAGTTTATATTTTATTTTACACTGTAATATGGTTTAAAAATGCTTTTATGAGTATACTTGATTAATATATATTAAATAGCCCAAAAAGCGGCCCTACGAGCTCTACTATGAAATAAAGATAGTAATTCTTGTTATTAGCGGTACGCGTTGTTATAATCCAAATGTATACCAAATTTTTTTTCGCAAAATCCATACTAAGGCATGGCCACACAATACGCCTTGTTGCGACACAAAGATCAATGCCATATTTAATGTCTATAATAAACTGTGTTATAGCTTAATCTATATGACTATAATCAGCCAGTCGTGACATTGCCTTTTATATACCTACGAGTTATGAATGTGAATTTTAAAAAGTAGAGCAGGAGCAAACAAAAGTGTTCAGTCCTTTCTCCATAATATGATCTATTTAAATTCTTAACAAATTAAATATTTTTCAGTAATTGTAAACATTAGCACAAGAGTTCAAGTATTCGAAATATTTCCGGTTACACAGAATTTTCGTTTAAACGAAAACAGCATAACATATTAAAAACAGGAATTCTATATCAATTTCTTAGGTATTTAGAATAACAGTATCCAATAATTAATTTTAAAAATAATCAATTTACGAGTCCTAAACCTTCTACAATTACCTAGAAATAATGTAATTAATGTAAGGAATTCCGTAACTCCAAAAGTGAATTAGAACTTATTAACAAAAAAAATCAGAATAAAAATAATGTTCAAGCGTATTAAAACCTTTTTTGCTGCAAATTGATTATAGTATTTAAGGTACAGTAAACTCTATAGGGACCTAACTGTATTGACATATTGAAATTCGGTGAATCTATACGTGAAAGTAGCTTATTGTAAACTAATTTATAAGTTAAAGTTTAAAGACTATTTTTAAATAAGATATAATTTTACCTGTAACTATAAACTATATACCTCTTCACAATATTTCAAAGTAAGTCTAACCTAATCTACCAATTGACTATTTATCCAGCGAAATACCGATAAAGTGTATCACCCGAGGAAAGTTTTCATATAATTTCATCACGATGTTCCGAGTAAACAAAAAACCGAATGATTCATCCCAAAACTATTACCTGATAATGCGGTCGAAGTGTTTTTCTCGCAACAAACATATCGTCGAGATATTTTTCTAAAAATCATCTCATGAACGAGATGTTAATTTCCTACGGTCAAGGAAAACTAAATGAAAATATGAATATAGAAAACTGCTAATAAATACCTTCTTTTATTACTTTTATAAATTCATAATACAATATTAACAAAAGTATTTTTTATAGAATATTGGAAACCAGCGAATAGATCACTTGATGAGCCGTGGTTGCTAAAATACATTGGCATTACAAGTAATGTTCATCCCTTTGCACCGCCATTGGAAACTAAGAAGATACCCTTTGTATCTTAAATTTCACTTGCTCAGTTACCCTTCAAACCGAAACACAGATAGGCTTTGCACAAAGCCCTAAAACGAGGATTAAAATGTGTATTTTAATTGGTAAGAAAAAAAAAATTATTACTGGTAAATAAGACTTAACTCATTAGCAGAAGATCAACATAAATCAACTGTATTAATTATAATCGTATATGAATACCGGTACCCTTTGTTTATTTCTAAGGTGAACAATCGGCCTTGCTCCTACCGAAGGTCTATCTCGTAAAAGTATAAAATGTATACGCGTACGAAACAGATTTTCTGTTCTATATAAATGCCGTGAATCTTTCCGAAGTCATCTAGGAGTCAAAAAATCTTTTTAAAATAAACTTTGCGTGTATTCTTACGATTTTGGCAGTTAACGTTTGGAAATTTCCACCTAAATTGGCATTAGCTTTATTTCGAAATATATGCAATATAAAAATACTCGTTTAATAATATAACTTGGTACTGCTCGAAATAAATACCTTTATAGCATTGTAGTTAAATACAAAGTATTAAATAAAAATTGAGATTTTCGTCACCGGGACATGTAGTTAGGAACTAGACAGTTTTACGCTCTTGTGCCTACAAAAACGTGTCAAGCTGTCTGCGCCTGAACTCTGACTAGTTTGAGTGCACCTGTGTATTTGTGATAACTTGAGCATATCTACTACGCAGTTAAAATCATAACCAAAATTCGGTAAAGATTATTTCTAAAATTTTATTTGAACACAATACAATAGTTTGTTTTTATTATTTTTTTTTCAATTTATAATCATGAAATGTTCAGAAGTTGAGATTATTAGCAACTGCTAAATAAAATTTCGTGGAATCCAATTTACAAATATGTAGTTTATTATCTATTTGTTATATTTTTATAATGTGACACGTTTTATTAACTTTTCGAAAGTATATTGGAATTTACATTCGACATAGTTTTTCTTGATGAATGGAATGAGTATTGTTCAACCCTTGTGTGTTTTTATTATTCAGAATTTTTAGACTTGCTTAGCACAAAGAGAAAATAGTATTGCAAATCTTTAAGGACATTACTGTTACATAAATTAATTAATTTCATACTTTAAGTGAAATATTACTTTATAAAGAAAAAACAAAGCAGTTGTTTAAATTAAATTAATTCTTCAGTACAAAATAAAATACTTAAGATTTTTTTTAATTAATAATTTATTAAATTTATAATTTTTACTCGTGCCAAGACACGCTCAAACAAATCCTGAATAGGAATAGCAACGTCATTTTGACACCTGTCAATTATAAAAATGGCGGCAAAAATGACAGCTAATACTCTAAATAAGAGATGAAAGTAAACTCGTCCAAAATCAAAAATATGTCAAAAACCATCTTTTGTATTAAAGCGGCTTTAAATTATAGTCTCCTTTGAACGAGATTGTCTATCAAATTGGAGGCGTTTCAAAGAGAGGCGACCTAGTTGCGAATAACAGGCTTAAATGTAGTGCGTCTATTTAGAGTTTTCCTAGAATAACTAAAATCTCAACTTTTTTTCAGAGTGTTTTGTTTGCAAACGTGTCTCGTAGAAAATTTTAGATAGATTTATATAATTTATACTTGCCAGTAAGACAAAAAGCTACAATTATCTTGACATAAATAATATAAAAAATATAATATTTGTTTTATTTAGTTTTTTTGTAAATTATATATAATTTATATTAATCTCGTTATTTCTTGCACAGTTTTTGTCACTCTTATTTATCAAATTAAAAAATATATATTCAAGTAGGACATTGTAAGCTCTTTTGATCGCTTTAAAAAAGCATAAAGTTACTTTAAAAAAAAAAAAAATTTTTGAGTGGTTTTTTTTCAACTGGATTTGCTGTACTTAGCTGTTACTAGTGTTAGTATTTGATATAGTAACTGTTGTTAGTTACTATATCAAATTTAGTTCTGGCAAGATCTGGCTTAAAAAACACTTTTTGGCTAGCAATGCTAATCTACCAGTTACATAAAATATAGGTATATTATATATACAAACACGTTAGACAAAGATTGAAGTCAATGTTATCCATTCTATGTGACCCCCTAACTTTAGATTATAAAAAGAAGTAGTACTCTGATAATTGTAATAATAGATTGTCGACAGAAATTTGCTTTCAAGTTATCTACAGTTTCAATAAATCATTTCGTATGAACCGATACATGAAGTAGGACTGCGTTGAATTGGGTCGAATCCAAACTAATTATATGAACGTAAATCCATCTTGGAGTGCTACAACCCTTTGAGTGTACGCCATTAATCCAGAGACGACGTTACAAGGAAACTAACCGATAAATGTGACGGATTGTTGGTAAGTAGACCAGAGATTGAAGAATATATAAAAGTAGTAGTTAGTACAAAAAGACTAAATACTCTTTTTGGTTTGTTTAAAAAGTCAATAAAATTGCTCAATTTCATCACCAAAACCCTCTATACCATAAGGTTTATTCTAATATTCAAATGCAGTGATAATTCAAAATTAAAGATGCTTATAATTGGCCTAAACTTATTAATTTATTGTGTTTCACTTACTATATAATATTCCTGTATATTATCAACTAAATGAATGCCTTACCCTTACGAAAGCTAGTTACAAGAATAGTTTGAGAAAATAGGACAGTGTTCTGATCGAACGTAAATCCTAATGGGATAAATTATTGTTTGTAGTTCGTAAAAGACAAGTCCATCCTAGTTATCCTAGTCTATAGTAGTTAGGTATATTATTTCAATCTCTTCCTTTTTCAAGTAAATTTTTATTAATTATATATATTTTAATATATAACGTTTGAAGTTCTAACGTCATAACGTCACATTGACAGAACACGCGAACGACAACAGCTTGGCGCAGATGTGATGCATTTTATTTTCGAAGAAGGCCAACAACCCATGCTGACAATGCTGAATGACTTATTCATATTTAATGCAGTGAAATAATATAATAAAATTATTGACAGAGAATAAACAGTTATATACTAGTCAATAAAACAAAATATCCTATTTAGAAAAAAACTTTCAGTTAATTTTATTAAAAGAGCATATTGTATTATCTATACATCCCTGATGACATGCCAAATCTTAAAGATAAAATGATATAATTATATAAGTGTTGATGATTCAGGTGGACGTCAATCCGATACGACTGGAAAGATATATTATCAAGCGCAGGACTAATGCGTATTGTCCGAGGCATGGGAGTTTAATACTTTTTTGACAAAAAAACACGAAAGTTTCTCTTCAAATCAAGATATTAACCCCTTATTGACTAGCCTGACCAACGAGGCTCTTACAATTCATTAACAATATTAAGTTGATGATTTTCGTCGGTTTTTGCCATCATTTTTAACATCACATTCCCTAAAGTTATTAAAAAATCAACCAACCTATATTTAAATTTAGAAAATGCAAAGAGAATTCGCTTATTAAACATAACTGAAGTAGTAATAAGAAGTATCAAAGTCCTAAAATACAGCAATCAAGGACGCAGCAACCGAAACATCGTTCAGGTGTGCGATTTCAAAGAAACCAACCAAAATAATCTGAACTTCACTTTGGAACGTCAGATTGTATTTTAGGAATATTTTAATACGACAGAAGTAAACGATGTTCGCATTAAAAATTTGTGGTCGCATTTCTCTTTATTTCTTTATGGATTTATTGCCCGCCCTGAATTTGCTTCGTGATAAAATATCGGTGAGGTGTCCACTTTGATGGATATCTTGGTTGTAAATATTTTAGCTGCTGAAAGGGGTCAGCAAAGGTGATATTTTCTTGGATTTTTTTTCTTTAGGTTATGATGATGCATGTAAGAGGTTGACTCTTAATCATACTATATAGAGCGATAAGATTTTGTTCGTAATTAGAGCTATAGGTTAATTTAAATATACACATATTGAGTAAAAAATTAAAGTATTCAAAAAATTACATTCTTAAGTACATCTTCAAAGTAGAAACATATAATATATTGGCAAAACCTGTATATAAATATATACAATATATAGGCATCATACTAGCAAAGCTTGCATTCCTCGTGAAAATTGTCTATCACAATAACTGAACCTATTGTAGGTTGATGGTACCACGAGTATATCAGAAAACTTCATGCCAGTGCCAATAACAACTATACGAAGTTTTAAATCGGATAATTGACGCGCAAAGGCATTAAATAATATGAATAAATTAGGCAACCATTTATGGATAAGATTAAGAAGAAATAATTATATTTAAAAAAAAAACATGGTTGTTAAGCTTGGTAACTCAAACTATGCTTTTTTAGCTTTTTCTTTACTTTAGTCATCTATCTATCTGTGCAGTCGATTAATAGTGATGGCGTTAAGTTAAACTATAAAATTTGATGTGCTGTCGAGTGACAGGTTACAATAAAGTGAATTATGAAAATCTCCATTAAATAATACTCATATAATACATAGTTTGTTGTAATCAGTCAAACGGTGTAAAAGTCTTGAATTATTAGCAAAAGAAAAAAATAATAATCCGTTGGCGATGACGATTTTGGGGATGTAAGGAATTGTTCATATTTCATACAGCGCAATTGTCTACGGGCAGTGGTGAGCGCTTACCATCAGGTGGCCCATATGCTCATCCGCCAAACTATGCCAAAAAAAAAACCAGTTAACATTTCATGAAGGTGTGTTTATTCGCCCTTTTATAATTATGTACCATAAGCTAACATTAGACCTGATGGCATTGACATTGATAGCAAAGATTTCGATTCCGAGACGTTTATCCAGAATTAAATTTATAATCACGCCATTATTTTAACTCTAAGTACAATAATCCTTTTAACTAACTTTAATTGTTTGAACTTATTTATTGGAAATATATAAAATACATTTGAAATGTTTTGCAATACAATCACAAAACACGTATATTTATAATTATTAATTGTTGCTATAATAAAATACTAAAACTACTTCATTACTTTGAATTCCCTTTTGGTCTACGTAAAATTCGACTACGTTTCTCACTACCGACTGAAACCGAACTGAAATAGTTGCCGATCAGACTACGTCTCGTCTTAGCAATACTCTTTTTCTCTTCATATCATAAAGAACGTTACCCTTCTGTTACCTTGGGTCTGATTGTGATTTACACACGAACTGAAGATCAGGGCAAAGGATATTCATTTAAAATTACCATGATGGAAAACGAAGGCTTACAATAACTGCTCCATGACTAGATCAGTAAAGCTGTGGAACGCTGAAAAGGTTCCAGCTGAAATTGGTCATTTCCAATGTTTACCAATTTTCAATTGCCGTTTAAAAAGTTATTAACTGTCATTGAACTTGAGCATTTATTTAAATTTTATGTTTTTTTTTACTCATATAACTTTATATTTAATTATACGTGTTTGTGTTGTGTAGGTATGTATATATGTATATTTATGTTATGTATAAATACTTATATTGTGTTTTTTTTCTGGTATAAATTTGTCATATAATAAAGCACCTATAGAAATTGTACTATCATGACTCCATACTGATTTTCTATCTGGAAGGTTTTCTGTAAGAGATTGCTTAAGACAATCACCGTAGTTTTCATTATAAAACCATGAAAATGACGCAAGAAATATTTCGTCTTTGTTCTATAAATTAAATTAAACGATATTTTTTCTGTCGTGATTTATAATATTTGACCTTAGTTTTATAAAATTAAACATTCGTCATTTTAACTTCCAGACATAAACTATTAATACAAAGGTCAATAATTTACAAAATTTAACTATTCTGAGAGTATATTTATTATTAGTTAACTAGTTCAGGGTCGACGGACGGTTCTCAGTTGAAATAATACGTGATTTCTGGGAAAATTATATGTAACACTAATTCTTGACGCATATGCTATACGGGAGGAAATTATAATTGGATTTCATTTGTTTTGAAACAGGCGCTTCGTTGTTTGAAATGTAAAGGATTGTTATTCAAACAGCTGGAAATATATGTTGGTAACTACATCGATAAAGGAATTGGTAGGTCACTGTTCATAATGCTGTATATCGACACCTCAAGTACAAAAGAGCGTAAAATACGACTAGCAACAAACTATACTATTTAATAATATACATGAATTTATATATTTATTTGGCAAAAGTCATGAGGCAGTCGACTTTTAAATAATCGTTTAATCTAACTGTTAAATTTTTGTACAAATTCAGATGAATCAATTTCGGTCTTATTTGATTGGTCATTAGCTAGCAGCACTCAATGACGCAAATGACCAATGGACATTTAGATAAAGCCAAATGAGTTAATTTAAACTCGATCAGTTTTACGGAGACTGTATCTGATCAATAGTTTCAGAAACAGATGTCTTGAGGAATAATAAAATATGATTATAACAAAACGATATATCTCGTAAATATTCAACGATATTACATATTTAGGAAATCTCAGGTAATCTAAAAAAAATTGGCGCCCTAACCAACCAAACTCCATTGGTGACAGAAGGCATATTGCCTCTTCTACTGGTATCTTATGAGACGGGTTACAATACACGGTGTAACCTATTTTATAAAAACTCTTTGCACTATTACTCCGAGCATTTCAACTACAAACAGTATATCATGCGCCGTGTGTTGGCTTCAGCATTTACCGACATTGGCATTTCACATTATGTTCTTACAATGTCAGGAGGCCAAAGTTTTACGCAATGAGGCTTATAACGGTTCCCAAAACCAGTCCCGCTTCATCAGTTCTTTTTTCCATTATATCGAATTATTCCAGAGGAGATTAATAAAAGTAGCAACGTCGATACTGAAACTAGCTATTTTAAATCCACCTTTAATTCCCATGAATTAATCATATAAAGTTAACTATTAGTAATCGATTCTTATTCGAATTGAATAATATTATTCATGAAATCACAGAAGATATAATATTTGCAGATTCCTCTATTTTTATATCTTCCTGTTACATAAAGTCACAAGAGCGCCGGCGCTTTGCCACTTATGCTCATTAGGAGACGAAGTGCCGGCTGGCAATGATAATTGTTTAAGAAAATATTCCAATACGTTGGCAGCAACTGATTGGCAGCCTTTAATATTAGTTTAAAATATAACACAAAGCGTAAAACAAAGACGCACAGATATTTTAATTACATCGGTTAATACTATTTATATATAAAAAGTCTTTCTAGTAAGTTTGACTGGATATTTAGGTTTTTCTATAGTCATCTATATGATCCTTAACTACATGTTTATATTTAGGAATTTTTATGTCATATATATATGGAATAGCAAATTGCGCAGCTGATGGTAAGTGGTCACCGCTGCCCATAGACATTGGTACTGTTAGAAATATTATTAATTCCTTATATTATCGATGTACCACCAACCAGGAAACTAAGATGTTATGGTCCTTGTGTAGTTACACTGGCTTACTTATTCTCAAACCAGATAATGCCAATACTAAATATTTCTGTTTGGCGATAGAATATTTGATGATTGGGTACCACATAAGGCTACTTTGATTTATTTTTTTATATTATTTTCTGGTGTAGTAGTGACTGTAGTATATTGGAGGCTAGTTTACAGTTAAAACACCTTACAACAACGAATTTTGGTAACAACTAAAGTCGTAATTAAAGCCGAGATAGCCCAGTTGCTTAACTGCATATTGTAGGTTCGAACTCGGCGAATTACTTAATTTTCATGGGATTAGTTTGTTTACAATTCATCGCGTGCTCAATGCTGAAGGAAAATATCGCAAGGAAGCTTGCATGTGTTAGATGATCTGTGGATGAGAAATTTTCACATGACTAAGATCCTTCTCCTCAGAACGGAATAAGAATTCTTAGCAGTTGCATATTTACAGGCTGTTTTATTTAATCGACTTCCCATTGGTCAGTCAGATTGTTAATAATAATGAATAACTTAAAAATATCCAAACATTAGAACATCCACGTGTATTCTTAACACTATAGAATAAAAGATTGAAAGAGATGAATTAAAGAGAATTTCAATAAAGATAGAAGAGGTCTGTTTTATTTAAACAAACTGGTATGCGATGTTTTAAAAATAACACTATGTTTGCTATTTTTAGTTCAACCCACGTTAGATATACAAACATCTCGGATAGTATGTCTCAGGATTTGAAAAAAATAATCATTAGCTTAAATTTTATTGAAAATTTGCGTATGGTACTTAAGTTACTTCATTAGCCTCACCGTGGCTCTTGAGCTCTTGAGGTGACATTGACAAGAAAACAATATCAGCCAGAAATTGCTAGTCCAAGCCCGCATCACTGAATTTTCATGCGGTTAATTTTAATTTATTACTCATATCATGGTCCTCGTAATGTTGCCACACCGCCGACCAAGATGAATTGAATTATAAACAAAATTCAAGCACATGAATTTCAGTGGTGTTGTTCGGTACTGAACCTGCGATCTTCGCATTTGATTCATATCTTCTAGCTGGATAATCTTGACTCTTTCTAAAAAGAGTATTTCTTTTTCTTTGTATAAACTAAAATTAAAAACATTCTTAAGGTTTTTACCTCTCTAAGAAAGTTTTTTTGTTTTTTTTTATTGTTAATGTTGGCGGCCGAGTATATAGGCCATAGGAAGGTAAGTGGTCACCACCGCCATTAGACAATGGTGATGTAAGAAATATTAACCATTCCTTACATCGAGAATACGAAACCAACCTTAGGAACTAAGATGTTATGTCCCTTGTGCCTGTAGTTACACTGGCTCACTCACCCTTCAAACCGGAACACAACAATACTGAGTACTGCTGATTGGCGGTAGAATATCTAATGAGTGGGTGGTACCTACCCAGACGGGCTTGCACAAAGCTCTACCAACAACTGAATACGAAATTGATAATCGAATAAATGTAAGAGAATACAAGATTAGGTTAGGTTAGGTATATAAAATTAGGTTCCATTCAGTATGAACTCGTACCTCACTTGAATCTTCGAAAACAGACTTACGGTAGCAGTCAGGTCTTCCTACCTTGGTTAGGCTGGGCACAGACATCGAGTTCACTTTCCTTACTGACTTATAGCTTATGGCTAAATGGTCAATTTGTTATGACCGAGAAGGTCAAGGCCGCATAGACCTAGATGTCCGACTTACGGGGAAATAAATCTTTTATTTGTTTATCTTTACCATTGGAATATTTTGTATAGAGAACTAGAGCAAGTGTCATTGCTCTTTTTACAAGAAATATAGTTAATAAGAGTAGCCAGTAACTATTGTAAATACATTTTATGAGTGTTCTTGATTATACAGAGATGTTTTTACGATGACATGTCTTAAGTTTATGAACTTTCTGATGAAAGTACATGTCACTCGTCTTATTTTTATTGCTGTTTCAGCGCCGTGACTTAATAAAAACATTCATAAAATCACTTTATATTCGAATTGGCTGTAAATATATTTCACACGCGTTATTCCTTTATGATGCCAGTAAGATCATTTGCAGTAATAACAGTTTTTGGAAAATCTTAGATGCGACTGAAATTGGATCGCCTTCTCAGGTCTGTGATTGGTTAAGATTTTAGAATATATATCTTTTCCTTATTTTTGTCAGCAAAAGATTCATACGAGAGACTAATAGTGAATAAATAAACAGATTTATATAATTTTAATAAAATTATCCTGTTCTTGAAAATTTTAAATATATTGGTCATAAAATCAAGTAAAAAATATCTCAAAATTTTACCTGCCCGTCTCTCTGCCTCGTCTCGAGTCTCACCGTGAATCCTATCGTGGATCTCTCGGAAAATTAACCTGTTTTCAAAACTTACTAAATACTAAACTGCAATATTTTGTTTTGTTATGTTCTGTTTAAATAGTGAGTTATAGTATAATTAGCACCAAGGATATCTTATATTCCGTGGCATAAACGCATTGATGGATGGCTTAGACAGCGTGATCAGCGCCAATTCTGCTAAAAAAATGTCAATTTATCGCTATCGAATCAAAAAATAATAAAATGATCGTTGTAGTTCAGCCATTTTCCTATTCCACTAAAACAACGATCCAGTTAGTGTTAAGTTGAAGTTGGATCTGAATATAATCGGGATTGTATCGTATCGTATATAAATAACATGTTTTTAAATGTCCATCAGATAATCGTGAGATTAAACTGAGGTTTATTTTTGTAAGCAATATTCAAAGTTGGATCTGAATATAATCGGGAACGTGTTATAACTGGTAGACTTGGCTCCCAATGCATAAACGGACTACGAAGTGTCGGCCTGTGACCCATGGTGACTTACAATCTTGATCCATCTTGATTTTGATGATGAAAAATTCCGTTGATACGGTTTTTCAATGACCTTAGTTTTATATTGAAATGAAAAATAACTTCATTATTATAATGAAATATTTTCAAACGTACAAATTAAAAATAAAATCAGTTTGAACAACTAATTACAGACACGTCCGTCAAACTAGACTAGACGTCGGGAGATTGTCAAAAATACCACTTGCTCAAATAATGTACACGCAAATTACCCTAAGTACATCGAGATAGCTGCGCATTTAGCTTGCACGGGGCGAACGGCACGCAGGAATAAGCATGGCGAAAATAGATCACAGTGGGAGAAAAATCAGGAGCATTTAAGAAAATTTCGTTCGTAAGAATATGTTTTTTGTATTGGTATAAAATTAAAATATACTTTATTTAAGTAGTAAGTAATTGAAGCGTTATGTTACAGGATTATATTCAATGTAAAGGTATCGGTTCAGAATGAGAGGAACCAGCAAGAAACTCAATAGTACCTCTTCTATAACAAAGGTAAGCGGACGGCAAACGTATCTGATTATGGTCACCACTGGCCAGCTGCAGTTTCCTACCCTGAGGTGCGCAAAGCCTTACCGTCAATAGATAACAGAGGATATGTTGATAAGAGAGTGTCACGCCGTTTGTTACGAGTCAGTTTTTTTTGCTCTTTCTGGAAAAACGCGTTACGCGTTTCCCCCACGTAAAAGTGGAGGGGGTATGTGGGACTCGCCGGTGCCCAGGACCCCGAGTGTGCCCCGATACACCGAAATACCCACTAAAAACCAGAGCCGTAGCCTCTCCGTTTCTTCGGCGGGCGCCACAGGATCGCTTTCGCATGCTACCGTGACGCCCAAGAGTCTGTCTTTCCTCAAGGCGGGCCAAGAGAGGTTTCACATCAAAAAGCAATTCCCGCTAAGATTTATTATAGATACCCAATAAAATGGTGCCGTGCAGCGCTGTTTCCGTGAAGATAAAGGCGCCCATAAAGATTCTATATTTGATTTGTAATAAAGTAATTCCTTTGATGTCAATGCACTGCAGTTTGCAAGCTATGTGGCGTATGTTGCTATGTCCCCTGTATCTATAAATAGACAGGCTCTTAATCTTATTTTAACTAAAATACATCGAACGCTTGGCGAAAATATTATTAACTAGTTAACACTTGCGGCTTCGGCCTCGTTTAGGGGACGGGGTTGCGTTCGTAGGTATTAGATATAAAAAAGGTTTTTTATATCTAATACCTTTGTTGTCCTTTGGGGCTTTCATTAAATTCATTTCAGTGATATAGCCTTGAAAGTGTTACAGAAAGAGTTACATTGAATTTATAATATTAGTAAGATCTTAACAACAATACCATACAAATTTTGCACGAGCTTATTATTTTGAAAATGGAATAACTGTGACTACTCCCAATGATTAATCATTAGTTTCCAAAAACCTTTTCAATACTATTGTGTTCGTACAGAGACTAAGGCGTCATCTGTTTTTTAAACTTGTATTTAAAACATCTCTTATAAACTTCTTTAGTAGCGCCATCTGTTGAAACTAGTTAAAACTATAATGAAACTCACAAAGCATTGCAAGTTTACTGATGTCGTTCTCTGTATTTAAAAAGTAAAATTTACACTAGATGGCGCTGTTAACAAAACGCATAAGATGGTAATTATAGTCAAATATATTACTTTAAATATAGTTTTTGATTTGGCAATTGTTGACATTTGAAGATTATACATGCAATGATATAAGTAACGAAATATTTGTGGAGTGTTGACGGAGTGATCGACGTTAATAGATTATTATGGATGTATCAGTATTATATTTGTGTCGCTGATATTATGCCCTCACTGTGCCACACATACAATGTTGTATGAAATTTAAAAACTATTAAAACCAAGCTTTCATTTAATCTTTTTTTTTTATGGCATTGTTTGGCGGACGAGCATATGGGCCACCTGATGGTGAGTGGTCACCACCGCCCATAGACAAAGGCGCTGTAAGAAATATTAACCATTCCTTACATCACCTATGCGCCACAAACATTGGGAACTAAGATGTTATGTCCCTTGTGCCTGTGATTACACTGGCTCACTCACCCTTCTAACCGGAACACAACAATACAGAGTACTGTTATTGGGCGGTAGAATATCTGATGAGTGGGTGGTACCTACCCAGACGGGCTTGCACAAAGCCCTACCACCAAGTTTATTATTTAAAATAAATCAAAACTGACGTCGAATATTGAAATAAATTCAATTATTTTTATTTACTAAAAAAAAAATATACATAAACATTTTAGTGTGTACACAAAAGTACCTATTTATAGTACAAAATATATTTATTAGTGAGTTGGCGAGCAAAATTTCTAAATGATTCACTCATGTGTTAGACCTTGTTTATTGTGATAATTGCAACATCAAAGCATTAAAACTCTTAGAAAGATCTTAAAAAACTAATATTCAAACAAAAGTTTTTGCTATTATTTAACTACTCCTAGTCAGAATTAAGGGTCGTTCCATGGTATTGAACTCCTTAAAATATTTGGTATAACATGAAACATTGGCGGGTAATTTATTTATATCAGTACCTAGGGCATTAAAGAAGTCACTCTTATGAAATTTAAAAATAAGTTTTTTAGTAAATAAAATAAAAAGTAACTTATCCAGACTCATTACAGGGTAAATATTTATATCAGGAGATAGTTTATATGCTAACTTACTTAGTAAAGCTCTACAAAGCAAGAGCGAAAACACCAAAATGATCGCCAGCTTCCTAACCCTAGAGATGAAAAATCTCTTCGTAATTTTGTCAATTTCCTGTTTTATAAAGGAAAATATATAGGGGCCCTAATGTTGAAAACAAATAAATGAGGTACTGCATTTAAACATTCAAGAAAATAATAACTTGACTATAATATGAATTTACTACAATTTGTAACCTCGGATTATAAAAGAAAAGGTAAGTAGCTTCGAAGCAACGAAAGCAAATACAAATCAAAAACGAATACAAAACTCCCGGAAGTGTGAAGTAGCGTCTTTATTATCGTATCGTATTTTTGTTAATACGTCTTCCCGTTTAAACTGCCGAACTGATATAGATGAAATTTGGTATGGAGATAGTTTGTGTCCCAAGTAGGTACATAGACTTTTTTTTTAAATAACCCCTCGACGGCTTTAGGTGTTGACTCGAGGGTTGGTGTGCAATAGGTAAAATTTTATAAATTTCCTGCGGATAAAGCCGCAGGTTCAGCTAGGATTGTTTCACTTGATTATTCCATGCACTCCACACATCTGTCTTTTGTTTTACAATCTGAATCTATAACAATGTTTTAATATCCCTTAGCCACATGAAACAATGTTAAGCAACATCGCCCACCTCAAACTATCGCATAAAAACAAACAGTAAAAATTTTTTTAAGATATCTGCTTCAATAAAATATCACAATTGCTAAACATTTTCTTTTCTATATAATAAAAAAAAATTAAAAACTTTTGAAATATAATCAATATTCTTTGGAGCTGTCAAACTTAGCGCAATTTTTTTGACCTAATCTATACTTATAAAAAAAAATTGGAGTGTCTGTTTGTAATATTAAAATACCCGCTTTTTACTAAATGCATATATATATGTATATGTATCACTTATAGCAAAATAACATATTTTCAATTTTTATCTGTTTGTCTGTCTGTTTGTTCCGGCTGGACCGATTTTGACGGGACTTTCACGGGCAGATAGCTGATGTAATAGGGAGTAACTTAGGCTAAAACAATAACTTTTTTGAAGCTCACGCAGTCGCGGGCACATCTAGTTTAATATATAAGTAAGTATTTTTAAGCTAAGTAGATTTCGTAGCGATTTACTTTTCACACAATAGACAATTAGGCGTTATAATAATAAAAATAAAATACTTTCAGCAATACATAAATCATTGCAGCAGTAAATGACAAACTGATAATATACATATATTATAGTTGATAATTATGTCCTTAGAGTAATATATACTCTGTGTATTTCGGTTTCAATAATTTACATAATGTAATCATTTATTTATTCTATTTATTGTTATTTATCTTTGATTTTCATTTATGTAAGATTTTATGTCACTATTATATCACGGTGCGGTTGCTCTTGTCTTACCCAATTGAATTAAGATTGATCAAGTGCGAGACTATACCTCGGGAATACTTTTGCTGGCCGAGACGGCTGATGATTGTGGGATCAAACCCAGGTCAGTACCACTGAATTTTCATATGCTTAATTTCTATTTATAATTAATCACGTGCCCGGCTGTGAAGGAATGGATGGAAGGCGCGCGGAAACCTGCATGTTAGTAATTTCAATGAAATTTTGCCACATGCACCAGCCCACTTTGGAGCTTATTCCATCAAAGGGTGGTGGAATAAGCTGCAAACCTCCTCCACAAACGGAAAGATATCCTTAACCCAGCAATGGAACGTGTATGTGCTGTTACTTTTTCTGGTAGGTATCTTAAAACCATTAAGGCGGCTGAAGGCATTAACACGCAGGTAGGTGAAACTAACAGTCTACTCCTTTTTGAAGAGAAAGTTTGAGAACTAAGATATAATGTCCCTTGTGCCTGTAAATTCACTGGCTCACGCACCCTTAAAACCGGAACAAAACAATACTAATAGTCCAGTGCATAAAGACAAAATAAAGACCGAACTTCGGAAAAAAATGGGGAAAGCTGGAGTTTTGGATGAATTTTGTGGTTCTAAACAAAATCCCAAAAGTCGCCATTGATCCATGTGCCGCTAAGAGAGTTATCATGGTCAAAGGTCGCGACAAACAGTTTTTCGCGATTATTTCGTAAACGGTCATAATTATGAAAATATTGTAGTTATTAAACTTGAAGCTCATAAAATTTCCAATAAAAATAGATTATATCATATTTTCTCGGGAAACTAAACGTTTTCGAGAAAATTTGATTTCAAACGTAATATTTATGTTTCTCTAAACGTGCACTCCTTTTCACATCACCTTTCCGGTAGAGTACAATAATATACATGTTTTTTTAAAGTGGTGTCCCCAGTGGACATAATCTACGACTATTTGTGATTAACATTCTTAGTTTGGTAATATAAATAATAAATAAATTGATTATGTCTATTTATTTATTATTATAATGAAATATACTTATATTATAATGAAAAAAGTAAAGTAATTAAAAAAATATGAACAAATTATTTGTTTTATTTATTTGTAATTATGGTTCGTTTGTTTACTACTCTTTCCCACCATTTTAATTTTAGAGTATTTCAGTAAAGTACAGTTAAATTTTTATATATCCTGCCTAGAAATCAGCAAATACTAAGTTCACGCTTTATATCCTTAACAAAATCTTTTATTGACTAATATGCCTTACTTATCAATGTTTTTTTGACATGAGCTTTAAATTTTTTAAAGGCCAAGTTAAAAAAAATCATGAGGTATCTTAATATTTAACTTAAATTTATGTCTTAGTACCACTACGTCCACAAGTTTAGCTCTAATGCGGGTTGCACGTGTTTTACGTCATCTGATTTACTCGCGATCTCCGAGCTGTCTAATACGAGTTAAATATGGTTTGTTTGTGCATCAAAATAGCACTATAAACAGTAGTCGGTAATACAAATGATCAAGATGAGCCGAAATTCCGTCCCATCGAGATGTGAATGTGAAATAACGAGTCTCTGTTTTCACCTAACTTTGGCCACTATCTTCAGCGTGGTCCTTGAGATACTGTGGCCAGAAATCAGCCAAGACTTAAATATTATATTTAGTTGAAAATTGGTTAATGCTTCCGCGACGTAGGGGTTTTTCATTCATTAAACATGCGTTGCTAGTTCTTTATCATAAGGAGTCCCTCGAAGGCCCATTAAAGAAATAGACTATAAGTTCGTCTTTTATTGTATGTTTCGTCTTTTACTATATTGTTGTATTCATTATTTTTGCTATGCGATATACTTTCTTTGTATTCAGATATGAAAATAATAATTGTCCTTTTTTTTTTGCTTTGCGTTAAAATTTTGCAGCATCTACATCTGCTTTTTCTCCGAATGCTGCAGATATTTTGCTTATCTTAAGATTGGGAAAGTTGGAATCGGACTGCGAATATATATATATATATAATTTCCTCGTAAACCACTACTAAAGGAAGATAAGATACAAAAGAGCTCCGCTTTATTGTATTTTTTAATTAGGTCTGTGATTGGATCTCTAACTATCAACATCTTTCGTTCAGTAGATTTTTTAAAAATAATTAATCTCTAATCAATTGTTTTCATACGTCTCCTAAAAATCTAAATGGCAGTTTAATCGAAATTAATTGAAATTTATCTAAACTAATATTAAGGTACGTTTTGAGGTTTGACTGATCTCTATAAAAAACATTTCTGCGATACGTTTTACTGGAATACTTTTATGACATGCGTTTATGTTCAATTTGTGATTTTAAGTGAACTTACTTCCATGTTGCTCTTTAGAGTTGCCGCCCTGGCTCGCTGCTCGCTGAGTCTCCTCGAGCGCAGCGCCGGCACCGCCACTCGGCTCACCCACTCGCCGAATTCTATAACACCGCACTGGTCACTACACTCGCCGGTAACACTACGCACCGATGATATTCGATGAGCTAAAGGAGGCGCAGCTAAGAATCAATAATTTACTTTCTAGTACAACAATATTACGCTAGCCTGTACACAATTTATGTCCGGTTACTGTATTCAAAAAACTTTCGTTTTGCTAACATCCGTAGGTTTGGTACTGCTAGTCTACGAGATGTAATTCAAAAGTATCCCGATAAAAAACGCTTCGTAAGTTTTGATGTCGTATATCCCAAATTACGTAAAAACTTTTAGGAACGACTATCTGCTTGTAACTCATTCGCGATCGGTTACTGACGTATAATAACGATATGTCAAATACAGAAACCGGACATACAGGATAGGAAACTATTTAGGAACAAATGGCTGTAAAACATATTAACAAGAGCGAAAATATTCTTAGCTACGCCTTACGGGTGGAGATCTAAGCAGTGTTGAAGATGCGTATGTTAGAGATATTATTTCAACAGAGGAAAGGATAGATGTTTTTGCTAAATTAGACGCTATTTGTGCTATTAGTGCCGTACATGATATTTAGTATACGATCAGTCTACATATAAGGGAATTTATGCTAATGGACTTGGGAGTGCATGTTAGAGAAGTAATATGTGTATATACGGAAGGGAGAGGGGAGTTGTTCAGAGTCTTGTGTGTAAATAATATAAAGCTATGTTTTTAAAACTACTTAAGCATTAGGAGCGCTACATAATAATATATATAATAATAATAATAATTAGTATTCATATAAAGGTGTTTCTACAATTTTACTTCCGTTGTATAGTGAAGTAAATATATTTTTAGTGTTTTCAAAATCTACTGAAGTATACGATTTAGTATCAGGAGTTTTTGTTACGCCAAATTCCACACTGCCAGTTTTTATATATATGAGAAGTAATTTGATTTAACAGATTCGTAAATAAATAAAATAAACAAAATACATGAAATGAACAAAACACACTAGTTCATTTAAATTGGAAATATCATCAAAGTAAAATTGTACTTTCTCGTCAGAAATAAAAATATACGAATATTTTTAAGCATTACTTTTTTTTTACAATTGCAACATTTGTCAAATTTATAGTGTATAAATTTAGCGCACTGACCTATCGCTTCTTTGCTCATGATGTCACGTGTATTGTGTTGGGTGTCCATGGTGTGTGTTGTGTGTGTGTTTGTATGTGTTAGTGAGTGTTTAATTATAATTAGTTGTGTTTTATCGTTCATTCGATCAATTTTAAATTCACTTTTATATCACCGACTTGAATTTTCACATCACAGATAACTTACGGATTATGAATTGTTATTTTATGAATCCTTATTATAATTGTTATTGTTTAAAAATATTTAATACAAAATATATTTTCTAAATTATTCTCGCTAGTAAATACCTAAAAAAAATCGTGTATTACAAGTTTTTATTTTCTCTCAACAATTTATACTTTTAGGTTCTATTTAATTATGCATAAAACATAATAAAACTCGTATCAAGAACGGAATGCATTCGCTGTGTCAACTTTGCCAAAGACACATCCGACACCTGCACGTAAATAATTCCTCTACGAATTATTTAATGGTTTGGTATGGATTGCTTTTACAATAGGAATTTAAATCAACCAATTGCCAACTAAATCATGCCAAATAAATTGTAGCTATACTTAAAATTACTATTTAAATCAACATATTATTATTGAAACAAATCGAATTAATATAATTTAAGCAAGAATAAATGATTCCTAATTTCATTCAATACGGAAGCGAGGGTAACTTTTTTGTAAGAATAATACATCTTTCTCTCTGCGCATCTGCCAGTCAATGGTAGTTAGTCAAGGTAACCAATTCCAGATGGTTGTTCCACTAACTATTCAAGTACTTAACAATAATATTTTGTAATATATTGTATAATAATATATGATGTTCCTTCCCTTGTGCCTGTACTTACACTGGCCCACTGGTTACCGGAACAGGATATACAATATGAATATAATAACATAATACAATACGGACTTGCACTAACTCCTACCACTAAGTGCATTCCTGCATATTACTCTTCGCGAGTGATTGAGCCTGCTAGGCTCTTGGAAGATTACAACTTGCAATAGCACTCGTAGAATTAGACTGATTTTATGAAAAAACAAATCACAAGTCAGTAGGATTGTAAGGTTATTGTAAGTTCATATAAAAATAAAAAAAATATATTTAAAAATCGACGCGAAAATTGCGCTTGAAAGAATCTGTCAATAAAAGAAAGGACGTCCGACGCTCTGTAAAGTATTTCGTTCAATGACATCCGAAATCTGTTTACATAAATAGGAATGCGATGTTATTGACGTTGACATTCGCGAGAACTATAAATCTTAACGTTAAGTGAGCTCGGCCACACAAACCGCTCGTTTTCTTAAAGATTTACATAATAATTGGGTAGATCGTCAAATCTTAATATTCTGTAACTGTTACTTTCGTCATGCGGAATAATGGTCATGAACTAAAATAATATCAAGGTCACTATTTGGATCAGGATCGGCTCTGGAATATTTGGCACATTTGACATCCTGTTATAATCACACTTTAAATTATAAACAAAATTTGAAATATCGACTTTCTGTCTCCGAAATATCAGTATCCGGAGTATTACAAAGTTTTTTTTAGAATATTATATTTCTACATATAACAGATATGTGAAATCGTTAATAATTGATATTTTAATGAAATAAAAAGCTTTCAAATATTCCAAATAGACCATAAGTAAGAAACGGAACAAATATATTTTATTACTTCTGTGATGAGATTTTGTAATGCAAACTCATCGAAATAGGTAAAGAATATATATAACGGATAAAGAAAAGAATATTATGTACTATCGTACGTAAGTACAGACGATTTGGTTGCATGGAAAGTTACTAATATCTATAATTATTGATGGCAGAGTGATAAAGGAAGCATCTTAATGGCTTCTATTAATTAGTTGAGTGAATCACAAACCGATATAATGTTGGAGACGAGAAATCGAATAGAACAAACTATACTATTGATAAAATTAGAGCGGACACTGTTGATAATGATGTTGTAATTCAGGGCATTTTAGATTTAATAGATCTTAATCTTGCACAAATGTAAATATATTTTGGATTAATTTTCATTCTCAAGAGGTTGAATGGAATTCAAAAATAGATGTGTGGGCAATATCCGTTTTACGACCAGTATTACGCGTGGCTCCTGTTATAGTTCGTGTAATAGCGGAATGAAATTAAGGTTTATGCCCCCTAGATTGAAACAACGTTTTTCATTTCAACTTCCAATCAATTAAAAAGTCCGAGCTCTGAATCACTGTTGCCATAAAAAAAAACAACATTTGTAACTGACACTAAAATAACAAATGAAATATTTTTTCCGTATCCAAATGTCAGTGCTCGATGGCGAAGATACGTTTGAAATGCGTAACACTCCACTCTTATACGTCACGCTTATCACAAGAGCAATAAAGTTCATAATCCTTTGAAGAAAATGTACGAAAGTTTCAAGGGATCGAAAATTACAAGCTATGTATTTAGCATTTATCACCTTAACGATAAGACAATTAGGTTGTTAATCGATTGATAGGTTGAGGAAGAAAGTTTAAAACATTTCAGAGCGGATAGACTGGGCTAAATGCGTCCGCGTCTTTGGCACGTCACTGGGGCAAGGACGCCTAGCGCCGATGCACGCAGATTGATTGATCGATTAATCTTAGCTAAGTCCAGACTTCTTTATCTTTGTGCTTGACATTTGGATCATCAAGCAGCCGTTAATTTTTTTGTTATTCTGTTTGCTTTTAAAAATGTTATATATTTATATTTAATCTATAAGGCCCAGATAAATTAACGCACAAAATATGGTAATAAAACTAATCTCTTGAATTTTATGTGTCACAAACTTTGGTACGTGAATACTTTTGACCGAACACTTGTAAACAAATTCGTTTTTATAAAATACTTGTTGATCACAACAAATTAAATTTACAATTGACTCGTACAAATATTTTCTCTTATTATAAACATTACATTATTGATTTTATTATGTGGGTAGTCATAGTCAATTATTATAATTATACACTTTTATTTTGTAATTTAGCTTTTTTTATAATTATTTTATTCACTTCGATTTTTATTGGTTTATTAAACTTCGTCAACATCTATTTCTTCGTCTAAATCTGTTTGGTTATCATTTTGAGTTGTAAAATGTTGAGTTAGTAAACAAAAATTTAGTTATAAATTTATTTGGTGTTGCGATATTATTCCGAATTTTGTTTGGAACGTAAACGTCACTCGCGGTGAGTGTAAACAATGTTCACGTGTAGGGGTGGGTTAAGGTGACGGGGTTCGGGGTAACGAAACTTGTATTACGAAACGGTTCCGAGTCGTTCGTGAGGTTCGGTCGCGTTAGCGCGTCCGTCGCACGCCGTCACACCACTATGACTGACTCTGACACTGCATTAATGGCTACGATGGATTTCATAGCGTTCTTGAATGTGTTTCAGATATTTTAGCAGCCCTATTTTGATTTTTTATAGTATTTTTCCTAATGATTATTTTAGTTCGGTCGGTAGTCATTAATTAACTCATCATCATCATCGGACATTCATTATAATCTACCAGAATAAGGGCCTCTTCAATGGTCAAGGTCGCTAAAACTCCCAGTTTTGGGCATTCCACATCATGTCAGAACAATAATTGATCTCTCTGGCTGGTCTGATCGTGTGTTTGCCGATACGTGCTCTTAACTCTAAGAATCGTCGGCCCCAAGGGTCATCGGTTCTTCGACTTATGTGACTAGCCCACTGCAAAGTCTGCTAATTTCAGAAGCTACACCGATTTTTTGTCAAATGGGCCACCGATATATTAATTCCTTCCATCGCAAATGATATGCCAACTCACTGGCTCACTCACCTTTTTAACTGGAACACAATAATATTAAGTATTGCTGTTTGGCGGTAGAATTTGTTATGATCAGGTGGTACCTACCAGGGGCTTGCACAAAAGCCCTTCCATCAAGTGTAGCTCGCTGAACGACCTTGAATTTATGGACTAGTCAAGAAGTTGTCCACGTTACAATTACTGATTTATATTAAGGCTCAAGTTATTTTTCAAAACCCTGATCGGAGGAATCAAACTGGAAACAGCTGGTACATCGCGGCAAGACAGGGATCCCGCAAATCCTGCCCAACCTCGGAGATAGATGTATAAATGATTTTTTAAACAGTAAAAATTGTGTTTTCACTCCTAAGAGACTTAGAGGAATTTTACCTTGAAAAATAATTTAATAACCATACTTAATTTAATCGTCGAAAAGCGGAGCTCTCGAGTTTCTTGGCCGGTTGGTTGCGGATTTATATTCTAACGTGGAGGTAAATTTAAATTTTATAAGATGAGTTTCTGTAACACCTTACTTAAATATAAATAAAGTAAATTATTGTTATTTTTATTAAACGGAATGGACTGGATGACTGTACAAACTTTATTCCGAGTGGATCAAAATTTGGTACATAATTTTTAAATTAAAATAGAATGATCTATTTTAGGCGCGCAGTTACTTTGGTTTATAATGTCTCAAAATAAATTCACCAATCGATCACTCGAAAATAGTTGTATGATCTTTGCCAAAAGTTAAGTGTGTCGAGACAATAAATACTTTACATTTTAATCACGTACGATATGTGACAATGATTTTAATTAAATTAGTATCTTCAATGTAAAACGTAACATATTAATTTGATTTCTCATATTAAACTCGAGTTAAGCATAAATGTTAGTTAATTTATTTAAAAAAAAAGTTTAATAATAAAATTTTGAAATCCATAAAAAAATGCTATTCTCTATTTACCAAGTAATGCTGATTATGCAATTAAAAATCTAGGTGTTGGTGACCACCGCATATAGAATGAAATTTAGTTTAACGCACATCAGAATAGTTTGTACGAAATAGAGATTTGTTTAGAATGACTATAAAACAGTACAAATGTCATTCAGTATGGACTGTTGCCCTTTAAAACGTATTAAGTTTCTTTAGCAATTTGATACATTAGCAATCTTTTATTTTATTTAGATCCGTGACTTAATCATGTAGGTAGTAAATAAAACAAAATCGAAAATGTTTTTTATTTATTTAATTTAAAAAAAAATTAACACAGGTACCATAGATAATATAGAAGAACTATAAATACATACAAAAAATATTACTAATATTTAAATATAATACTTAAAGAAATAATCGGCTTACACTTAAAACTGGAAAACTTAACACAACCATTTATTTTCTTTAAAGATTGATCCGTAAAATCCCTTATTTTAGCGAAACGTAACCTCATAAAATAGGATAATTATGCTATTATAACATTTAAAAGAAACACGTAAGGGCTAAAGGCATTTTTTGCTTCACACAATCACTCAGTGGAACCAACAAATTTTCCTAACCGATATGACAAGAGAACTTTCAAGAAAAGAGCCTCTTCGTTCCGTAAAGCCCGGAACGCAACTAGAAGCTCAATTTTGTCCACGTCCATGGGCGGTGGTTAGTAACTTTCCGTCACGTGAGCCTCCTGTGCATGGGCAATGGCCATGGAAAAATAAATGCTACGTTATCATGTGCATTTCGGCGAATGTTTATATGCACGACGTATACATATAATGTCTTTTTTTATTAAATTTTTGTAGCAAATCAATATTTACGAAATAGTTTAGTACACGTGCTTCTACAATATTGACCAACGTTTTGATATTTACCTACATATATATACTCATTTGAACAGTCAAACGTTACCAAAAATAGCACCATTGTAATCAAAATAAGGCTTACTTAATATTTATCTTAAATTTAATTTAAAGTGAAGGCTTAATTCTACGATCTCATGGCCTAATAAGAGACTCTACTTGTGTTTCACCGTGGAATTGGTAAGGAAGACTGACATCTCTCTCACATAAACTTAATATTAACGACCTCCGTCGTCGAGTAGTGTGTACACCGGTTTTCATGGGTACGCAACTCCGAGGTTCCGGGTTCGAATCCCAGCCGAGTCGATGTAGGAAAAGTTCATGGGTTTTCTATGTTGTCTCGGGGCTGGGTGTTTGTGGTACCTTCGTTATTTCTGATTCTCCATAACACAAGTGCTTTAGCTTCTTACATTGGGATCAGAGTAATGTATGTGATGTTGTCCAATATTTATTATTATTAAGTATCAGTAGCTTAAGATGAGGTATCTTATAATATAACCGTATTTTAATCGAATATAGAATATACATAGATAAACTAATCTTTGATTTAATATTTCATGCGATTTGCCCCAACTGTTTGTAGTGTAATCAGCAATGCCGATCAAGCGGCTCGGCTATGTTATACTGCAGTGGTTGATTCATATATCTTTTATAAAACAACATTATTGCACTGAGCATTGTATTCTTAGTTGAATTTGTCTTTAATTACACATTCAATTTGGGAGATTCAAACAAGTGTAGGGACCTCATTATAACAATTAAAAAAATAATATATAAAATAGACAGTAACGCTTACGTCAATCTAAAGTTACGAGAAATATATGGAATGTAAAACGGCGGTGTACCTTTCTATACCTATAAATAAAAACCTAAATCAACATCAAATAAATGTCTCATTAAATAATAGTGCTCTAACTTGTGACATGTTTTCAAATTAAAGGCAGGGTGTAGTTATAAGGGTACCGGGACGCAGGCGCGGGCACCGCGCGCGGGTGTGACCGCAGCATGCGTCTGCAGCGCCACACCTCCGCGCCCGCCGCGCGCAGGGCCTCGCGCAGGCCCTCCTGCATGGAAGATTCGCCGCTGGAAGTACACACGCTTCCAATTTACACCTTCGTGATAAAGTAAATCATTTACGTATATGGAAAAGATAGTAGGACCAAGTATAGACCCCTGCGGGAACTCCTTGTCATGTTGGAGCCCCACCTCTTGCCGTTAATATCAGACGAGCGCGTCTAATCTAATGCAGGTGACATAGTATTCTAGCAATATTTACAGAGAGTTAATCGAATTAGATTTAATTCTTAATCGTATATCCGGACCTTGTTTGAGATGTATTTAGATAAACACAAAAACTCACCCAATAACATCAATTTTCTTCTTCATATGAACTTCGTCGAACGACGACTTCGAAACTGTAAAATTAACTAACACATTAATATTATACAATTTAAGGGGAGGATTAGCCAGCAGGCGCAAAACCCTAGCTAGTCCTACCCCAGCTAGGACCCGTCACTTAAATGGACACCATCCCTTTAAACGTCATCCGATTACGGCTTATATATCGTGTACCATATCTATAATACTATGAGCTATTTAAGATAGAAATATTGCATGTGTTGTCGAAGCATCTCACGTGGGCTGTGTGTGTGTGCGTGTATACCTGGAAAAAGCTCCCCCTCGCTCAGTGACGTGTCAGATGATAGCCATTGACTCGTGCTGCCGCGCTGTTCACCAGGAGACATGTAGTCGAGAGGACTTTTATCTGGAACGTGTTGATTAATAAATAAATGATAATTTTAGTTGACTGCTCGTCGATCTAGTGGCTACTCATAAGGCCGCAGACCCCGAGGTCCTAGTTTATTCCAGTCGTGTCGGATTTGCCGTCACCTCGGATTAAGATTGAAGAAATAGAGAGTGCATATGTCCGGCGTAGATGGCTCGAAACTCTTAAGAAGGCACGTCGTCACAGAAATGTAACTCGATTGCTCTTATTTATGATAAATTCCGTAGAAGAAACCAGAGCCGTTAATCATTATAGATGACAAACAAATAAGGCATGTCGTCTATAACGGGTACGAATTTTAAGTATAAGATATTGGTAAGTTTAGATTTAATAACGAGTACTTGGTTACAATCGCGGTATATATTTTATAACTCCTCGAAATGTCCTCGATTTTCACTCGGAATTCCATACCATCGGTTTCATCAGGCAGGTCTGTGAGAGAAGATATTTCGCACTCGGTGCTGTCGGGAGACAGGGCTCGCATCACCTCAGCTGAACCTCGTCGGTAGGTTCGCTGCTGTGGACTGGAGGTTGCTAGGGGAGCCGGTTTTTTGAGTCCGAGTGAGTAAGTTCTTGACCCTAAAATGTAGGTGTGATGTTTTATTTTTTTCATTCAAACGTTAAAAAAGGACAATTTATAAGCAACCATCTATTTCTGAGGTGAAATATCATTCACTTTATATTTTATCATAGTAGGAAAAATATTGCCAATTAAACTAAGATTAATAACAGGAATTACAGAAATAATAAATAAAATTTACCAAGATGATCATCACTTGCGACTTTTTCAAATTTATCTTTAACCGGTTTAGTCTCAATAACATATGACATTCTTCTTTTAACGTGACTGGCATTCCTTTGTATGTCATTGTTTAAAACGGAGGTTTTATCAACGGATATAAGATTTGTGTCCGATTTTAGATTGTCTCTTGATTTCGGAGATTCGGCTTTAACTTTATGAACATAAGACTCATTATCACCTTCATTTGTCGAACTCACATTAGCAACGGTTTGATCTTTACTATTGTCTAGCAAAGCATTTTCTTGTGCAATATTTGCCGCGTTAGATTCGCTCATCGATGTTTGGACGACAGTTTTTTTTTTACTACAATCTGCCCCTTTTGATAATTGCTTATTAGATATCGTAGAGGTCTTAATAACGTGATCATTATTTTGTTTTATCTCCGAATTGCGAATATTAAGATCAGTCCGTCTATTATTAACGACTTCGTTGTAAACTTCATTGCCATTAGCGCCGATGTTAATGAATTTATTTCCATCACTTTTATCAATTTTATTTTCATATGAATCATCGTTTAGTAACGTTGCTGTTTCTTCATTATCAATAACGTTGCTATCCGGAGTCTTATTTTTAAATATTTCATTATGTTTCAGCTCAGTTATAACACTTCTAATGATTTGTTTTAACCGCGGTATTCTTGAAACATTGCCAGTTGAAGCTAGTATTTGATCCTTTGAATTATATTCATCTGTTTTTTTATGGCATTCTTGATTGGAATCATCATTTGTATCTTCGCCTCGATCTCGCGATACGGACAGCAGGCTACTTAATAAAACTTTTTGTTAAATATTATTTGGTCATTAATAGTGTAATTACTCATTTTTTATATAAAATTTATTTTATTCGGCTTTTATTCACGATCAAATATTCGTTTAATGCTTAAGTATAACGGAGGTAGACAAAACAGACTCTCGCGTGCGGGGCGTCAGCTCGTAGTTACGAATTATAAAAACCCGAATTGTTTGTATGAAATGGGTAACACATGGCGTATGTTTAAGGTGTACTTGTATGAAATACTTACGCGTCGATGTTTCCAATATCTCTGGTATGAGAAGCAAAGTCACCGTCGATTATTTCTGAACTCTCCCCATAATTTGATTTCTGTTGCAAGAAGTTATCGATGTTTAATGAGGGTTCCTGTTCAGAGGTTTCGTTGTGATTCTTCTGAAATAATGGTAAGTAGCTGTGATAGCTTGTTCGGAAACAATAAAAAGGCAAGAGACAAAATAAGTAAGAGTTGGAATTTTTTTAAAAAAGGTTAAAAAAGGTCGAAGGTTTTTAAAAATAAATAAGAATTTAAGTCTTCGAGAATCATATTTCATTTTATAATTCGCACTAATTGTTATTAATACGAATATTGTGAAACCTTGAATTAACTCTGGAATCGAAAATCAAGCGAGCGAAGCGATCAATGGCGTGCTTTAGACATCTGCTTAGGAAACGTGGGCCGACATATACTATAATATTGGTAGGCGGGCGGCAAACTGATGGGCCACCTGATGGTAAGTATTCACCACCGCCTATAAACATTGAGACCATAGGATATATAAACCATTCTTTCCACACGCCATCAATTGGCAGCTGAGAAGTTATATCCCTTGTGCCTAAAATTATACTCACTCACGTACCAAGACCGATCACATTGTCTCGACGAGAAGGTTTTCAAGACGATGGCATTTATGCATCGGAATCAAATGTTTTAGAACTCCACTAAAAAGTTTTTTGGAGCTGTTTCTTTGAGCGTACTGAATAGTGTAAATATAATTAATGTACACTATACTTACGAAGGAATGTTTCAAACTGACTAACTCCGCTTGGAGGCTGGCTATTTGGTCTAGGATGTCTCGGTCGTCATTTTGCCCAGTGACCAAACCCTGAAAGTCCGAAAAGTCTTAGTTACTAGTTGTCGCTCGCGGGTCCGCTCCCATTGATGAAGAAGCCTGTGTCCTTCCTTGCGGTTCAAAGATTGCTTCATCGCTTATTAGATTAGGTTCAGAGGTTTGGCCGTGAAAGAGTAACAGACAGACGAATAGTCAGACTTACTTTCGGATTTATAATATTAGTATAGATATACTGATAGTATCTGAGCAAGCCGTTTGAGCCACCATAGCTGCTTCGGTTTCACCAAGTGATATGGAATTTCCGGCCACCGAGAGATCCTGACGTCTATAAGTAGGGCATGACTGTTGCGCTGACTGAGTATTACACGACACAAATACAAAATGGACATAAACATCTATCAGAGAATGAAATATATATATAAACACATATATATTATATTTTGACGACCTCCGTGGTCGAGTAGTGTGTACACCGGTTTTCATGGGTACGCCGCTCCGAGGTCCCGGGTTCGATTCCCGGCCGAGTCGATTTAGAAAAAGTTCAGTAGTTTTCTATGTTGTCTCGGGTCTGGGTGTTTGTGGTACCGTCGTCACTTCTGATTTCCATAACACAAATGTTTTAGCTACTTACATTGGGATCAGAGTAATGTATGTGATGTTGTCCGATATATATATATTTATTTATAAATAAATAATTTTAAAATGACAAATGAACAATGGTGGTATTTTTATCGTCAAATTCAGTTGCATCGTCTCTTCGATGTTGGAAACGCATTCTCTGAGCGGGCGGACATTAGACGCGTTGCTTGGTATAATGATTAAGAATTTATATTTCTTAAGATCATTATTAATGAAAAAATATGTTGATATATATATTTTTAAATGGTTTATTTAGGGGGAGATCAAATGGGCCATCTGATGGAAAATGGTCATTAACAATTCCTGACGCACTCTTCAAACCGAAATACGAGGATTCTGAGTATTTCCGTTTGGCAGTAGGATACGCTGAGTGGGTGGTAACTAACCGGCTGGGCTTGCACAGAGCTCGACCACCGCGAATTTATAATATAAATGTATCACCTTATTGCTACTCCCTCGACTCTTGTCTTGGCTCATATCAGTGTAACCAGAATCATCGTTCGCCTTGTCTGGACTTCCTTTATTCACCGATAATGAAGAGCTGCTGTGTTTCAGGACCTTAGAAATCATTGTTCTTTATTGGTCATTTATTTAGAAGACTGAATTAATATTTATTTTTATTTTAAATATTATAAAGAGGTAAAATTTGTTTGTTAGTATGTAGGGCGTAATCTTCGCAACTAATGATCCGATTGTATTTTTTTTACTGGTGGAAAGCTACATTATCCCTAAGTGATATAAAGGTATAAATTATGTTTATATGATATCATCATTGATTGAAGGAAAACCATGCAAAGGAACATGCCTATGTCTGATAAAATTATTTCACACGTGTATCCAATCCTGGATCAAACATTGGAGCAGCGTGATGGGATAAGCTCCAAGGCGCCCCAAATAAAGATACTTTAACCTAACAGTTCGAAATTCACCAGCCGATATGTTTGGGACGTTTTCAATGTACTCACGATGGAACTTGTATATTGTTTCTCCAACGTCTTGGCGACATGTCTGGACAGCTCTGCCGCCTTCAGTCGCATCTCCAATTCGGAGACTTTGCCCTTTTCAATCATTAACCGAGCTTCTAGATAACCTAAAAAAATATTTATGTAATGAATGTGTGTGGTGGTTCATCCTGCTTGGCCTTATAGGGGTCAACCCGGGTACGGGCCTCGAGGCAAGCCTCCTTACCCGGGCTTGTCCTCAACGGTAGCGAGCAGCTACCGTGTCGTTGTGTTTTTACCCAATGGGTCGGGGTCGAATTGACCCGGTGGGGTGATGTAATGAGTTATATCAACGGGTTCTCAATAGATGGTGCTGGTTAGAGAAGCGCGAATCGTTGTTACATATCGAAATAACGTTTATGTGTGTTATGTGGTCTATGCTCGATAAGATGGGCCGTTTGCTCTCAACGTTTGACGGCATTCACGGTTGCCAAGGAAATAAGAGTTAAAAAAGGAGTTCGGTGGTTGCCATGAAAAGAACAATCCTAACGGTTCTAATTAGAAGAGACTTCACTGCGCTTCCTAATGAATAAATCGTCATATCACTTCTGAGAAAATTACATTTGAAGATGTCTGATGACGGCATAATATATAAAAAAACAAATACCTTTCAGATGGGTAGCAACGTCTGCCAAGGGTCTTCATTTTTCAGTATGTAACTCCTGCAAATGTAAATAATATTCACTCACCACATCGCTGCTCCTCTGCTCGCAGCTGCTCCAGCAGATCGCCGTACTGTGTGTGCAGGTGCCGTTCCGCAATTATTCGTTCAGCTCTGGCTCGAGTGTTCTCGTTCCTGAGCAGGGTAACCTCCTCGGTTGATTTATTCAATCGCTCCGAGTACTGGTCGTGCGTTTTGACTAACTCCTGGTGGTAAATCGGTGAACATAAGGTTGCTGAATATGTATCCGCAAGTTTCTTCACCATAATCGACTTCACCGTCGAACACGAGTGAATTATAAATTGTTATGGAATAAGCTTCAATGCTTCTTCTTAATATGCCTTTGATCACCAGAGACACATTTAAACAATTTTTTTTTTTAATTTAAATTTTTCATCGTTTGCATGTAATATATTAGACAAAATTTAAAAATGAATTTCAAGGTCATATTTGAAATAACGTTTATGTATGTAATGTTTCAAAAACCAAAGGATTCGCTTATGTAACTTGCGTTAGGTATTATATTAATAATGTTATGTATACGTTACCTCTTCTAAAATAGCAATCTTTTCTTTCAACTCGTCTATCATAGTTCGACACTTGTTTTGCTGACAGTCCTCGTCACGGACTGATTTACTATTAAATAAAATATACATTAATTCTATTATTACTCGAATTCACCGAAGTTTTCGGAAAGCTATACATCCTTCTTGGTGCAAGAATTAATGATTTTACAAAAAAAAAATATTTATCAAGCTTACAAAGTATACTGTAGAATAAAAGTATGGTCATGGGATACGCAGTGGAAAGACCATGCATACCATAGCAATTTTTATCCGCTTCAGAACGTTTCGAAAACAAACACAAACGAACTTAAGAGAGCGTATTGTTTTGTAAAAGTAGGTAAGTAAAATTTTGTAGGTATTGTATCTACAACAATCAACGTAAACTTACGTTTCATTTTGAGTGGTAGTATTCTCTGTCGACTGTACCGGTATATTTTCTCTGAAATAAAAGAAAATCATCATTCATCTCGACCTAATCGATTCTTCCTTCATTTTCATTAAAAATTAAAACAAAATACTAACTTGTCTAAAAATTCACATGACGTGGCTTCGATACCAACATTGGCTACACTTCTCTTGGTATAAAGCGCGCTCATGGACGAGTTCCTGTAAAATGTTACTAGTTAACAATAATCTTTTTTTGTCAATATATCATTTAAGTAGACCACACGTTCCGTTTTATGTGATACAGTCGCTTTCAAACGTCAAAAATGTAGAACATAAACTGTACAAAATTTTTATCAAAATAAATTTCACAATCATACATTTTATTTCTCATTTATGGTCAAGTTAGGTTAGTACCATCCACGAAATAAATACACGATCAATAAAGCTTCGTTGAAGAATATAGATGTGAACACGATTCACGAAACGCCTGACGCAATTACAATAGCAAACACGTCATATCTTATGCAAATACTAAAAATCTCCGTCTGTATTGCTTCCATTCTAAACAGTTATTGCAATTTCTTACAAATATAAATTTAGTAGTAAAGCAGAGTTGCTGCAAAGTAAATCTCAACTGAAAAAAACAATAATTTACTTTTGGGTAAAGCAGTAAATTTAAAATATAACATATTAAAAACACATGCACTCAATATTAAACAAAAATAATATTCGCATGGCATGTGTAAAGAAAGTTGTCTTCCGCTCATTATCATGTACATGTCTAATGTATGGTCCGATATATTATCAATAAAACAATATCAAAAACATTACTAGACCATTTTTAAATTCAATTTAAGGAATTAATATTGAGTTTTTAATTTTTTTAATGTAATATCCCATATTAATATTCGTTTAGAAAAGCTTTTTCAACTAAATGAGTAGAACAGTGTGTATTGTAAAAAAAATATTCAATAAATAACTATAATATCATACTTAATCGATGTATTGAAAGCTAGACAACATTTTGAACAGCGTGTAGTAGATTGAGCTGTGCCGCGTCTTAAAAACTGCTTTGCAGAACAAAGTCTCATATTGAGAAGACGAATTCTCTCTGATAGTTGCTCATTAGTCTTCTTTAAGTCTACTATTCTGAAAAAAATATAATTTTTATTTTATTCTAAGAAGTTAAATAGGCAAATAGTTCCGCTAATGTTATTTGGTTATAAGTTAAAACCACATTTTAAACAAACACTGCAGTAACTTAGAAAGTCAATACATCACCTATCATAGATTCTGTTCCATTCTTATTGCCTGTTTTACTACTGGTTTGCCGTGAAATTGTTACCGAAAGACACTTTTGCAATTACAATATTAGTATAAATAAATTTAATGGCATGTTTATGGACTTTATTTCTCTCTAGTACCTTTATAGATAACTACCACTAATTCATCAGAAATCTTTTGATGAACTGCAATATAGGCTCAAGGCAAAATACAATATGTTAGATCTCATGGTTGACGGTAAACTGAAGGTGCAAAATCAGTTCATATTTCTGAGAGCTAATCTTTTTGGTTGACCTTGGCCACTCATCATCAGATTGTATAGTTTTGGTCTGCCTTCTATTTACAAACATAAAAAACATATTTAAATTTAATTATTTAAAGACAAAACAGAACTATGCCATAGATTTTTTTAAATAAATCATTTTTATTAGGACTTCTCTTGATTATTTTGCTCCTCCCAGATATGCACTAGTCTTTATTTAAATATGCATACTTTCCTAGATGTCTATAAATAACATTACTTACAATTCTTTTTGTTCATTTATAACAGCCAAACTTTTAGCACAGCAAGCCTGGTTACGATTTCCTAATGCTGTCAGTCTTTGTACTTTTGTGGTTAACACTTTGATTTCATCTCTCTGTCCATTTAAAGTTTTTTTCAATTGTATGTTGCTATCAAATAATGCAAAGTATAAGTCCTCTAATTCCTGTTTACTTAATTTTGATGGACATATTCTGTATAAATCTGTTAATTGCAATAATTTTGAATTAGGATTAATTTAACAAGCTATATTTTACAATTTAATAGTAAGTTGATGTATTAATGTTGTAAATTTGTCTATACTTACGCTTCTTATAATATAATATCCTATCTGTATCCCGTTTTATTATTTGTATTAGTTTACGTTAAATGTAAGAAAACATCACTCACCATTTTCTGATCTGTTTATATGACTCTTACATGTACCATACACAATGTTTTTGTTATCTTTACCACGACTCATCATAATAACTTATCTATTAAATATTTTTAGTATTAATATATTATGTATATGGCATTAAGCTTAGCATTTAAGATATTTATATATTTCACACATTAAAGAATAGAGAACTTTATAAATCACGTTTCATAGTAATCACATAAGCTTTAGTTGTAGTCACAAATATAATTTCCAAATAATATTCGATTTGGAACAAATATTCAACACTGAATACAAAAATGCCGCCATAGCAACAACATTGACGTATTGTCAACAAAAACAACCACTAACCAGAGGCTACCATAATTTCGTTCCTTTAATTCTAGGGCGGCAAAGACGGCAGTTATACAGCCTAGTTAACGAACAATAAAAAAACTGTTTCTGCTTATTTTAAGGAGAAATATTCTCTTTAACTACTTATATCACGATCAACAATAACATTGATATTGTTGATCTAAGTATGAGTAGGAAGGTAAAGTAGGTAACTGTTGAAATAAATAACTGAATTGTACACATCAACATTTATTAAACAACTTTATTTAACAGAGTTCTTAAATACTACTACTAATATCGATTTTTTAAATAGGCATGGATAATAATTGTAGCTTTAAATGTTGGTAGTTCTTAAACTCTCAAAACATTGTATTCGATACTTTTAAAATACAGTATTAATAATTACGAACATACATTACGTTATTGTCTTAAAGCGGTAAGTCCATCTTCATTAATACAATGTCCATATTATTTAAAATATTACAATTTTTATTATTATTGCATTTTTCATTTAATTTTTTTTGAATAATAAAAGACGTAATTTAATTTTACGATTTTGATACAAATACTCATTAAAGTATAAACAGGCCAAATATTTAATTTAAATTTTTATTTTGAAAAGATTGACTTTCAGTTAGAATTTCTATTATTACACATTTTACACACAAAATACAAAATAGTGAATTTTGCTTAAATACCACAGACAAGAAATATCCTACAGCAAAATCGTGCTATTTGCGTCTGAAAAAAAGTTAATTACATATTAATAATAAAGTAAGTTTCACATTTATGATTAATTTGCAAATATTCATGTTAACACAACCATAATACCGTTTGAAACAAAATATCGTGTACACAAAAAAACTTATCAACTAACAAAACACGCAATAAATATAATAATACTGGTTCATATTAAAACTCACAGCAAATTTTGTAATTTCATATAGTACTAAATCACAAGCCTTTGCTAACAGAAAAAAAATGTAAATTGTAACAAAAAAAAAAACATACAATAATTTTACAGTGAAAAAAAAAAAGTACAATAATTATCTTAATTACACATTAAGCAATGGTAATGCATATCTAGAAACTACAATTTTTATTGGATTTATATCAACATGTATATCACTTTTTTAATATTGTCATACATATAAGAAGCATTGTCATACCATGAACATGTAGGCTCTAATAAATGTTACTAGCCTTATTAAAAAAAAACTTAATACTAATAATTAAACCTATTTGGGATCAAAGTTTGTGTAGCCAGCATTATTTATTTTATAATTCATAAAAATACGATTTACTTATCAATTTCAAATTTCAAATCGGCTAAAATACGAATATGTATTAAATATTTTTGTCAAAACACAAAACGCCTTTCACAAATTCTATACGAAAAATATCTATTCTATCACACAGGAATCCTACAGCCTATACCTTGGAATGTAAGGTAATTAGTACCCATTTGTTGTAGTCACACAATTATTGTCACATTTTACAGAACATCTCACGTATTTAAAGGATTTAAAAGTTTTTTATTTACTATCGAATCTAGGCCTTTACTTGGTAAAATTCCTACAAAAACATCTAATATATAATGTATATGTATATTTGTTTAAAATATGCAGTTATTTTTAATATATACGTTGTAAATTATTTGTATTTTTAGGCTACATATCGATAAAAGCTTAATATAAGTTACAATTATATATACTAACGCAAATAAAACTTTTATAATATTAAAAATATCCTAAACATAAACATAAGTTAACGATTTTTTAATCTGTATATATATTTGTTTATGAACAATAAAGGAATATTTATGGAGACAAATAAAGACATATTCTATGAACTAACAAATTAAATCGCCAACTATTTTGTAAGTAATATAAGGTTTACTATAAAAAAAAAATCTCAGTTTTATTCGCCGGTCTTTTGATAAGCGATTCATATAGTAATGTATAATTTAACTTGCATAAACTTTGTTGAGAATTTTCATTTCTGTAAAATATACGTTTACGGGACTAACTACAATAGTAGCATTAATTTAAAATGGCGCCCAAGATTCACCATTACGATGTAGCTGCCATTTTGAATGTAATTGTAAATTTTTGTTAAAAATTTCGGTTATGTTTAAAGATTACAAAAATTAAAAGGCACACATAAACACTTGTAAATACAATTTTATAAAAAATGTTACTGTTTTTACCGGGTCATTGATATTTTTGAAATAAATGTAAAACCAAGTAAAACTATTGAATTATTACATTTTGAAAACGTAATGATTCAATGCGTGTATAATAAACATTATTTAGTTACAACCCCGTGTTGTCGAGATTAGTTTTCGTTATTCGTAGAATAGTAATATCTTTATATTTAACCATTACGATATTTAGTTCGCATGCATTGTGGGCGCCCTGTTTCAAGACTTTTTTTACGTGGTGGTGGCGGTTATGGAACTAAATTTTCTTCGAATGTAATTAATATTTATCGGACTATAAGCATAATATGAAATATATTTTATATATAATATTGTTAATATATTCATCTTCTTATTATTTTCGAAAAAAATATTAAAAATTGTAATTTCAAAAACTTTTTAATTTATCTACAATAATATATAAATAGCCAAACTCACATTCGTTTGCTTGCATTCGTTTTTTAAATAATGTTATGTAAAATAATACCCTACCCACATTTATAATTTGAACCGATTAATCGTATTTCGCGAAACTAATTTTCGATGCAGCTTCATCTTTAATTAGTACCCGATTTTAATAAAATGATAGTAAATTTTCTGTTCCCGTCAAACTTCGATTCGAATCGGCACCTTCGAATCATTCGACACAAGTATTTGGTATGTAGAAGTTACACGAAAGAGACAAAACTCGAAGGCCACGGCCTAGGCCTTGTTCTGCGCGGCCTGGCGGCGCAGGTCGGGGCGGATGGCGGCCGTGACGGCCGTGCCGAGCGCCAGCAGCGCGCACAGCGCCAGGTTGGCCCAGCGGTCGCCCGCCGCGCCCAGCATCCACTCGAACAGCAGCGTCAGCACTATGCCGAATATCTGAGCGGGCCGGTACAGTTTGCGTCAAAATCGAACTAAACGACGGACTTCGTAATGAAATGTAAAACTACGATCGATGCAAAATATCGTTTCCGAGAATGAGAATCAAGAAATACTCCACGGTTACGTAGTCGTCGATAAAAGATTTTTGTTTGTTTTGATATGGAAAATTCATTTAGTTTTTATAATGAAACTAAAAATAATACCTGAACGCAAGCGTTGAGAATACCGGAGGTGGTCCCTTCGGGTTCCGGATAGGTGACTTCGGAGGCGAACTCGAAACCGACGGGCAAGTAGCCGGCCATGAAGAATCTGAAAGTATGAGATAGATACTTGTATAGTATGTATTCGATCACCTCTGCACTAGCGTTTTATCAAACTGAGACACATTGTCAAACTAACTATTGAATATAGAGTTAACAATCTGTCAATATAACTGCTGCGCAAAGTGAGAAATAAGGTTTCTTATATTCTATTGTGCTGCTCCAATGCGTGCCAACCCTCTCCTTAAAAAGTAAAAATGCATTTGTCCAGCAGTTTTTACATTACTATTTGAATATTAAGTCCTTACTAACTCTTCTGCAAACGACATGCGGTAGGCTATCAAGTGTCAGACGTCATCAAGCAGAAAAAAAAATCGCAAACCACGACACTAAATTTTATAATATTTTTTTAGACGCGGTTTAATAAATAGTTATTATATAGTAGACAAAAATTGGGATAAGTACCAGTCGGTCTACGAATTACTAGTAACAATAAAAACCTCATTCAGTATTAAGAGCAAACGCTTACCCAAGAATGATACTGCTGAAGTAAACAACAGCGATGTACCCGCAGTCCAAGGTAAAGGTAAAGATGATCATTCCTACCACCGACGCGGCGTATACGACGAGCGTGGTCTCCTTGAACCGGTGGGTCTTGTCGAGGATGAGACCGCAGACCACTGAGCCAATCATTCCAGCCACCACTATCACTAGACCGATACGACCCGCATCTTCGTTTGCACCCTGAAATTAAAATACATTACGAATCACAGTTAAAAGAATGAGGGATGAGTTAAAGGAAAATTCTAAAACCTGATATGCAAATATACATAGATGGTCTCGTTTTATGTGTTAATAATATTGTATTAATAATACTTTATTATTATATTGTAATCATTGTTTTAGGAGTCGGTATGACAATGGGGGACTCTCGCAAAGAGCTTTCATTTGACATGTAACAGTCTAACATTGAATTTTGAGCATTGCTATACTGCCTCACTTAACTGACGAGCATTCGCCTGCAGTTGAGTCAGTTGTTCTTAAAACTTCAGACTAATTGTATCATTACAGGTTGCCCAATGTAATGCTCAGTGCTTTTTACTAACGTATGTGTTGCTCGAGTCAGAACTGTTACAATACAGGCGAATGCTCCCGGTGATGGACGACCTCCGTGGTCGAGTAGTGTGTACACCGGTTTTCATGGGTACGCCACTCCGAGGTCCCGGGTTCGATCCCCGGCCGAGTCGATGTAGAAAAAGTTCATTAGTTTTCTATGTTGCCTCGGGTCTGGGTGTTTGTGGTGCCGTCGTCACTTCTGATTTCCATAACACAAGTGCTTTAGCTACTTACATCGGGATCAGAGTAATGTATGTGATGTTGTCCAATATTTATTTATTATTTATTTATGGATCGCTCTAAGGGTATACGTAAACCCTTAGAACCTGCTAATTTAATATCGCTAAGCCACCCAGTAAGCGTCGAGGTGTTTACCGCAGCAGAGCATCTTGCCGTATGCATAGCATATTCAAACAAAGATATACTTATAGAATCAGGGTGTACGTTACCGGATAGTAGGTAAGAACGAGTTCGTTGAGAAGTGTCGAGATCGCGTAGAAGACTCCGACGTTGAGGCCGTAAGAGATAAGTAGCAGGATGTAGTTCCGGTTGGTGAGCAGTTTCTGAATCGACTTGAGGAAGTTCGAGTCTAAACTTGAACCGAAATCAGCAGCAGCTGACGGTGGACTCGGTGGAGCCGCTTTGAAGACTGTAGAAACAATGCACGTGTATATCGATCATTTGACAATATGTTGGAAAAGAGTAACCACTGAGTACCTTACCGGTTCTTCTCGGAAAAAACTACTTTCCGAACCGGTGGTAGCTTTACTTTTAAGTCTACTTTAATAAAGTATATTTTGATTGTTTTCATGCATTACATGTATGATCACGATTTCAATTTAAATATACTGTAGTAAACGAACGATTTATATTTTTAACCGGCTTCAGTTAAAGAAGTAAATTATCAATTCAGTCGTTTTTTTTTTGTTTATCCTCCGAATTCTGTAAATTGTTAACCGATTTAGAAAAATATTTTTTATGGTCCATTTAAGTTTTTAATTTGACAGAAATGTAGCATAAATCGGATCATTTAATGTTCAAGTTTCCTCACATCATTTTCTGTCACCGCCGAGTACGATATAAGCACTAATTGTTAGGCAAATAAAAACTTAAATTATTTTTGTCCAGGTTCGAGCCCACGTCCTTCGTGTCATCATTACAGGAACGTCATTATACTAAACGGACTTTATAATTCTCTATTCTGAAAACAAACATTTAAATGTTTTGTCTGACTAAATAAAAAATTATAATAATATTCTCTTAATTATATATATATAATAATATTCCTGATTAAATATTATTATTCTATATACAATTGTTTTTAAACATTTTTGTTAAGAAGTCTCTGGTATACTTACATAGGAGAATAAAAACAAAAAGTACGCTTGTGATTCCGGCCACAAGGTAGAACATGAATTGTAGGTCTGCGCCGATCTCTTCCACAGTACCCTGCGCTCGTACTATCATCGGAGGCAGCAAAAACCCAAGAGCTACGCCAAGCTGGAAATGTTACCACCACAATAAGCAACACGGCATGTTTGCTAGTAAAATAACCTCCAAATATTTCGTAGCGAGCAAAAGTCATTTCAAACCGACATAGTTTAAGACCCAATTATAGCCCGACTTTATTAATATCTATCTATATTTTTAGCCGTTCTTTTGACAAGGAAATAGAAGGTTTTGCTAGATTTTGTTACAAAAATATTTATTTTTTCTGATGTGATAATTTATTGTGATGTCTTGGACCATATATGTACGTAGCAAGAATCATTCAAATGTGATCGTTAATTTTTATAACACATCTTAGCTCCTGCACGTTTTCGCACAATAGGTATTATTCAAAAAAGGCATCTGTGAAATTGACAAAACAAATAGTCTGAACAGCTCCACAAGTAATATTATGTAGTGGATTGCAACATTAGTTATTATTGTACAAATGATCGGAGCCGAAGAGAAATAATATGTACCTACATATACAAGACATGTGAAGTTATATACCAAGTTGTGGCCTTGGTTTGACAGCGTCACCGGAAGGGTGAGTACTGGAACTAAAGGCGGATGTTGGGTATTCATTTAAGGATCAATATACGTCCTAAAATCGTCCGTCCAGCCCTAACCAGGACAGAGAGAGGACAAGTGTGTGTATTTTCCGTCGCATTTGCGTATTACGTCGTCATTCCCCTGGGAGTCTACGGGCCATAATAGACATGGGAGTAACAGTTCTGTTGTATATACAAAGGGAACTTTTCATCCAAAATTAAAAAAATAAAATGTACACAACTTTTTTTGGCTGCACATAGCTTAGCAAAGCTGCTATTCTTCGCATCAAAAAGTCACTTAAAGCTGAATTTGATTCAAAAACATTATATAACGCTGATGTAATCATCCCAGATTTAATAAGACTTCAAACAATTATAGTTGGATTAGGTATTTGAACACGATGCTGTCCAATTATTACGTAATAATAATAAATAATGACTGATATTATTTCCAAAAGTTATCCAGTTAATACGATGCTCTGAAGTAGGATTTTAACGTATAATATACAGACGAGAAATGAGAAAAATTATCGAAGTATATATAGCCAAAGCGGAATCAAGAGTTCACAATTACTGGCAGAGGTCGAAATCTAAAAATAATACCAATTAGAAAAGCAAATCTCATACACTACTCATGAAAAAACTGTGACTAATGACACAAATGTCTAAATTATTGCATTTTTATGTATGTTATGTATGTTCTATTAATAGATCTAGGTTTCTCTTAGTGTCTAACGGTCATACGTCATCAGACAGACACAGCATATATGGAGGTTAAACCAGGGACGTCTTTAGTAGCATATCAACATTTCTAACATATTTTAAGTATTACTATGTATAGTCCAGTCATAATTTACATTTGTATATTCAAATGATTCGAGAAGGATGGAAGAAAGAAGGCTGATTTGTGGATATGTTGTAGGGAGTTCTTAGAAAAGCTTAACTTGAATTTGTCGACCTCGATTTCCTATTTGCGTTCGCCGCCATCTTGAGAAAAGGGTTGTATGTGGTTTTTTCGCGATAAATCGCGGCTTTACATCTTGATACGAGAATCATGATAAGATACTCGGCCTGTTTTTTGTATATAATGACTGGAATAGAAATATTATAAATGCAAAGGTATGGCAATTTTTATGATTGTAAAATCACGCGAAAAATACTGTTCGGATTCTATTGAATATTGTATACAAATCGATTATTTATTTACTGTGAAAATAGCTTCTATACAGACATTATACACAAAAAAATAATACAATCTTATATAACTATATAATATAGTAAAACATTACGTAACGTATACTTTTTTAATGAATACTTAATAATTTCCAATATTAATCAATGCAAAAACAAACAATAAGTAAGCAAATGTTAATAGTGACTTTAACGCATACTTAAGATGTGATTCATTTTATTAATCTAAATTAAAATACATACAATTATACATACATCACGCTACAAAAGTTATTCATAATCCTTTTATATACCCCTTTTTAGTAAGTTTTAAGCCTTCGTTCGATCCTTTATTTTATAAAATTAAAAACTTTATATACCTGAATTTTTCTAGTCAAGTTAAAACATCAATATTGGCGGACGGGCTGAACCTGATGATAAGTGATCACCACTTCACATCGTCGTTACAAATTTTAACTATTCTCTATATCGCCAATACGCCACCAAGCTTGGGAACTGAGTCTTTACGCCCCTTGTGCCGTAGATACACTGGCTCACTCAACCTTAAAATCGGAACCCAATAATACTGAGTATCGGTGTGGGTACCTACCCAGACGGGCTTGCACAAAGCCCTACCACCATGTGATATATAATGTATTATATTATATGTTATATATCATGTTAAAGTAAGTAAGAAACGTTAAAATTATATAATAATGATCATTTAAGACATCTGTGAAGATCACGCCTTGAGATTATCACAAATGATTAGCGTGATAGTAATCACCGGGTTCAACAAAATAACAGAAGATACACATATTACGTATACATATACTCGGTGCGTTCGCGTAAAGGATTATTAAATATTTATATTTTATATCTTGGTGAGACATAGTAACGCATTTATTTATATAATCATTTTTTCATTATTTTTTTAATATTTTATAATAATCGGCCAAGTAATTGCAATCGCACGTACAAGTCGAGCGTTAAATAAGTTAAGATCACGAGCCTATGACGACTTAGTTATATAATACACTCGCTGCTAGACCACGTTTCGTAAAGGTAAAATAAGGATTTTCATAAAATTTTAATGATAAACCGACGTCATGAATCATTCTATCCTTTAGTGAAAACCGTATAAAAATCCATTTGGTTTTTTTTGGGTTCGAAAGTGTGAAGGAGGACTTTATTTTAGAATATGTAATTATTTGTTAATTGTAATTTACCATGAAGCAATCTGTCTATTTGCATCGTTAATAAAATAAACTCTATGAAATTTAGTTCTGTATATATCATTGCTATAGATCTGTTAGGATGGGTGAGATGAACTAAATCACACCAGGCCAGACCCCTCTACTCAAAACAATTGAATAAACGCTTCCGAGTCAGCGATCGGACTTGAGTTCCATCTGTACTGGAATAATACTACGATTTGTTCGTTGATAAATCTATTTTGTATTTCTATAAAAAAAAACTGTATTCTATAGAACTTTATTTGTAGGATTACATAAAACATAACATAATCAGCCTGTAAATTTCCCACTGCTGGGCTAAGGCCTCCTCTCCCGTTGAGGAGAAGGTATGGAGCATATTATTATTTGTAGGATTTAGCTTTGCTAATTAATATATTTTAATTTTGATTAATAAGACTCAATAAATGATTATATAGATGATAAAAACTTTGATGTTAGTATTTATTGATTTCCATGCAGAATCTACTCGTATGTATAAATTAGTACGTGAAGCAATCATTTTGTACACCTTTTTTAGCAAAAAGACGCAGACGGAGGTGTGTGAAATTTTGCACTATCAAAGTTTATGTAGAGGAGTGCAGAACATTTTTTATTCAATATGCATTAGAAATATATTAAAATAATTTAAAAAAAAACATTACACACACTACGATACGTTTAATACATCATCATCAGTCATGTCGAAGATGAGAATCACCTTTGTTTTTCACCAAACATTTTGTTAAACATTTGAATTTTTTTTGTAGTACAAGACTGAGTTTCTTGCCGATATTCTCTACAATTTAATTTGATCCTGTAAAATGACAATTTAAAAGTGCTCGAAAAATGTTATTTGTAAGCTCTTGTACTCAAGAGCTTACAAATAACATTTCTTAAAAATATAACTTACTAGTTATATTTTGATTAAACTATAGAATCAAATAAACATTGTTGTATTCATAAATAAAAATTATATAATAATTAAATTATTAATTTTAATTATATTATTTTCACTCATTGTTTTATTTCCTATCTACATATGTATATTTTTTAGACTTGTATATTGAGGGTACAAAATAAAATAAAGAGACGCTTTACAGTTACAATACACATCTAAGAACTGAAACGTTTTTGCGTCAGAAACATTATTCAAATTCGACTTTCTTAACCTCATCGCATTCAAAGAGACTCTTATTAACTTGTATCTTCAGATCTAGCATAAATTCAATTAAAAATTACACGAATGATATGAATATTGCGTGCCATTAAGACAAAATATTTGTTTTACAAACTCAATCTGTCTTTTTGATTTGATAACAATCAATAAGTAAGTGTAATGCTTCTTGTTCTTATCGAATAAACGAATTGAATTTGATTTGAATTAAAGAAATTGTATTATAAATTACGTAAAAATTATTACGTGGACATTTCATTAGACTATATTGATATACCAAAGGTTTTTGGCAAAACGATTTTAATTTATATCATGAAAATGACTGCAAGAATTTGCAGCACCGAAAATCTTGCAAGCCCATAATCTTGGTCTTGGTAAGCATTTATACAGTACTCAAGAAGTGGAAACTTTTCTGTTTGTACTTTATCAAAGATATTCAGTCCTTGCGGAATATATATTAAAAATGATGTTTTGAACTATTTCATTTGATAAACGTTTTTTTATTTTATATTATTTATAATAAAGTTTATCGCGTACAGACTCGGCGGGAGAAGTTTATTTTATAACATGTAGTGATTATCGTATATATTAAGCCAATTTTTTCCCAGTAATTATTAGACGATGGCTGCGTGTAAAAAATCGATTATCGTCTCATTTTGAAGAGCTTCAGCCGATGTGCAAACAATTAAAGAGAATTATTGATTGATATTTACTAAATTGTTACGATTAAACAAATAATTAATTTTAAAGAGCGGAAAAAAGTTACTGCCCGTTAGAGAGCGAACTGATATTACACTATTTAATATTCAATTTTTATTTAAAAGAGGTTTCATCATTTTCAAATGAAATGAAATGTCATAGGTTTCAAAATCCCTAAAAAATCTTTTGAATAAACGCAAAGTTTTTTTCGTCTTAATAAACATATGTATTCACTTCACTTACCTGGTTACCAAAAACACCAATACTGCAGGCTGATGATACTTGATCAGCTCCGAACCAGACCGCTGCCAAGCGCGGTGGCACGTTCAGGATAAAGACCTGTGATATGGCCACCACTGTCTGTCCAGTGAAGCCAAGCCAGAACAGATCCTGCGGCACCGAGAACACCTTCAGCCATGCGCCCGCACATGTTCCAAATGACCCGATGATAGTCGTTATTCGAAGACCCTGGAAAAGAAGATAAATGTAAATCACAAACATATTTAAGTATTTATTTAAAAATAGAGCATCATGGGTTATTGCTATATAAAATCAGCTTTATTTTTTTTTATGGCATGGGTGGCGGCGGTCATATGGGCCACCTGATGGTAAGTGGTCACCACCGCCCATAGACAAAGGCGCTGTAAGAATTATTAACCATTCTTTACATCACCTATGCGCCACCAACCTTGAGAACTAAGATGTTATGTCCCTTGTACCTGTGATTACACTGGCTCACTCACCCTTCTAACCGGAACACAAAAATACAAAGTACTGCTATTTGGCGGTAGAATATCTGATGAGTGGGTGGTATCTACCCAGACGGGCTTGCATAGAAGGGTTTTACAAAAAGGAATATAGACTCCACCGCGAAGTACCGCCACGAAGAAAGAACATATCTTTATCCCTGAAAGCTTAACAGACAGAGACACACGGACAAAGTTACTATTATATTAGTAATATTAATATGGAATACTATTTATAACAAATATTTTTTCTCATAATTTTAAATACAACTGAATTATGCCTAAAAATACATCAATAATTCCTTTCCACATAATTTGAATTATATTTTACCCCATCGAGACCAGATATCTGATATTTATGTTACTTCTGGAAACTAATGTCTTTCCTACATTTAAATGAATAATTTAAATTTCGCACTCAATAAAATTATCATTATTTTTTATAAAACAGCGGAAAGCGCCGTAAGCGAGGTAACATATTATGTAGTTTAATGTACTGTTAAGTTTATTTATTTTAGGAAGCTTAATGGTCATCTTCGGTCATCTGGAGATCAACCCGGAACAGAGCAATATAGAATATTTATGTTTGACGGTAGAATGATTGGTGAGTGGGTGGTACTGTGACCGTTTTTATTCTTAGCTCAGATCGGTTATTATAAATTAACCTTTCACATCCATCAATTCCAACTAGGATAATTTAACTGGAGATTACATTCGTATTAACTTTAAGCATGATGGTCACAATACAGTACACCAGTATTAGTACGTTTATTGCTAGAAAATTGGCCAACAATAATAATCTATGCACTGAACGTTATGAAATACAAATTCGAACAGTCCCACACATTTACTTAATTATATATGTATTTTTAATGCCTCAAGAAATTCTATAAAATTAATTCCAAATGTCATATGTAACATGAATTCTACTACTATGTATGTAAATTATAATAAGTTTCAAAGTTGCATTAGTTGTGTAGGTATACAGACCGGACCGGGGGCTGTTCATAAATAACACTATAACCCTATTATGACAAACTCACTTATACCCATACAAATCAAAATCTTCTTTATCAAGTAGGCTCATAAAAGCACTTTTGAACCATCAAGTTACAGTGTCAAATTATATGTAAAACTACCACCGGTTCGAAAAGTACATTCTACCGAGAATAACCGGCAAGAAACTCAGTAGTTACTCTTTTCCATCATTTTAATTACAGAGTATGGCAGTAAAGAGCAATTAAATTATACCGAGACCACGCTTTTGTATCTCTAATATAACCTTGTATTGAGTAAGATGCCTTATTTACAAATATTTTTTTGACATGAGCTAAAATGTTTGTAATAGGCCAAGTTAAAAATAACCGTGGAATCTTATTATAGAGACGAATACCGTGCCCCAGAATTGCCCCAATATATTTCAATGAGTGGGAAATGAAACCGCGACGATTGTGTAGCACAGTACAGAGTAGTCTTAAAAAAAGGGAACCCATGGCCTTATTTTCGCTTATATATTCTGCATTACTTCCGTGTATATGTAACTGAGTATAGAGTATCTTGCTGTATGTCATAAAATTTTCCTTCTTTGCAACGTTACCGTAAATCAGAGGATATTTCTAAATTATTTCACATAAGTCGTAAATCGAGAGCGTATTTGACCAACGACAACGAGCATTGCGTTTAATAAAAAAAATATTGAGGAAGATTTCTTGCAAATTTAATCAAACAAATAATTCCGATGAAATATTTAGGTATCTGAATCTTATAATATTATTTCTTCTGTAGCGCAACCTCACTAAACCCACGGCTGTATCACAAAGACTCACGTGTATTGTTTATTAAGGCATTTAATAAACATTCGCTCTTCTTTATGGATATATATAATCAAATGAAGAAAACGGAACCATAAAAAATCAAACATGCAATACAAAAAAAAAGCAAAACTCAAAGAGCGGCCAGACGTTGTGTATGATTCTGTTGTGTACAGAAGTACACAAACAACCATAAAGAAAGCCCGGACAATTCGGATTCATGGGTTCAGAGTTAGAACGGTTCCGTACCATTATGAAAGAAAGACAAATGCACAGATTTAAAGAAAAACAAGTTATAAAAATTTGTAAGAAAACAAAGATTCAAGTTAATTAAAAAAAACTTAATTGGAATTAGTTTAAATTATAGTTACAAGTTTTAATACACACATAAAAGGCGAATTTAAACGTAAGCATGGAAATGTAACGAAGCTAGAAAATGTTTCGTCCGGTATTTAATTGTTTAAGTTTCTAAAGGTTTTACTCGTACAAAATTAAAAAGAAATATAAAAACTTTTACATTTTAACACTATTCCGTTGTGCTTGTAGGCGACTATAGTACCCACTAGACCAATTGAAGTTATGTCTTGCTGAAATTTAGTTTTACATTTGCAAACACAATTTTCATTTTACGTATATTTAAAGTTTTCCATATGACTTTTGCTAAAAATGTTTTCTATTCTTTAGGCGATAAGTATATAGTCCTTATTTGGAACATATCTTGGGAACTTCAGAACTAATTAATTTTGCTTTTTTGCACTTTGAAAATCCCATAAAACCAATCGAAAAAAAACCATCAAGTTTTACATTTTTCGGAGTCACGGCAAACTTGCAACATGTTTAAGAATTTCTAAAGAAAATTACTCGTTGCTTAACTTAGACTTTTATCTTCATTATTATAAGTTATCCACTAGATCAACGAGCAATAGCACGAGAATGTGCAGAACGTTGGTCAATGTTGTTGACATTATCAAGCCACGGGATGATTTCATGACGATGACAATGACAATAGGTATAATCATAAAACGTAGCGTTAAGGTCAGCAGTCAAAGAGTCGTGTATCATTATTCGATAACAGTAACTAATTTTCAAGTGTTATCCTTAAGGCGAAATCAAATATTTAACATCACGACGGAACATATGTATTTGCATGGATATTTCACTTATGGACACTCCCTTTACGAGACGCTTCGGTACATTTAAAGAGTACTCCATATACAATAAAGTAACCAGTTGTATGTAATATCAAAAAAATTAAATATTCGCGAAGCAAAACAAAAAAATATTTGCCTGGTTAAATTCCATGACATACGACGAGGTTGAATATTTTTTGGCACCTTTAAACTAGCTTCTAAAAAAGGAGTACATTCAAGCTCCATTCTCAATAAATTAGCACTTACGTATTATATTATTCCATATAAGTTCTCTTATCAATTAGACTGATTATTGTTTATTTATTTTTATTTTACTTATTGTTTTTATTCTTTAGATATTACACATTATTCTATTTTTCATATACATATATTGCTGTATTTTATATAACGAAATATTTATTTTTTTTACCTGCCCTTATCCCAATTTTACTTGGGGTCGGCGCAGCATGTCTTCTTCTTCCATACTTCTCTGTCGGACGTCATCTCACAAGTAACATTCTTTCTAACCATATCGTCTTTCACACAATCCATCCATCGTTTCTTGGGTCGTCCCCTACCTCTATATCCATCCACATCCATTTTCAAAACCTTTCTCACAACATGGTCCTCATTCCTCCGCATAACATGCCCATACCAAGACAGCCGGTTTCCAGATAGCTTCTCGGTTACCGGTGCCACTTTCAAACTTCCTCTTATGTACTCATTCCTTACTCTACCCATTCGCGTAACACCACACATTCCTCTCAGCATTCTCATCTCTGCCACATGCAATTGTCTTTCAGTCATCCCTTTTATAGCCCAACAGTCTGATCCGTATAGAACAGCAGGTCTGACCATGGTCTTATAGATCTTCCCCTTAAGTTTAAGGGGAATACGGGGTTCACAAATTGTTCCCGTAACCTGACGCCATTTCATCCACCCTGTGTTAATTCTGTGCTTCACCGTTCGATCTATTTCGCCATCGCCTTGAATGAGTGAACCGAGATACCGGAAGTCGGAGCAGACTGGAAGGGCCACGCCATCAAGCGCTATGGCTTCAGGACCGGAGAGACCGCCGAAATCGCAGAACATGTATTCAGTCTTCGTTCTACTGATTTTCAAGCCAACATTCTCCAGTTTCTGTTGCCAATCTTCCAATCTGCTCTGGATCTCAGGTCCATCTTCACTAACCAGTACAATGTCGTCGGCAAAAAGCATGCACCAGGGTGCCTCCTCCTTTCTTTAGATATTACACATTATTATATTTTTCATATACATATATTGCTGTATTTTATATAACGAAATATTATTATTTAATTCTTTATGGGATCGTATATCGTCCGAGCTCTTGTTTAAACATACGAAATTGCACCTGTCGACACGGCGCACCACACCCTGAGTGAGTGTGTTGCGTGGGGGCCCCAGAGGCACACCCTGGCGGCGACTATGGGCGGAGACCTCTCGCTGCCGAGCATCGTCAACGAAATGCTCGGTACGAGACGTGCTGGTCGGAGATGCGCTCCTTCTGCGAAAACGTGATGTCGCAGAAGGAAGCCGCGGAGCGGGAGCGGGAAGAGGATGCCGCTGCAGACCCGCTCCGCCGAAGACGACCGGGGAGGAGAAAGAAGCGCTACGCACACCTTCTCCCCCCGCCTCAATAGGCGTCGCAGGGACTAGGGGGGTTCTCAGTACCCTGAGAACCCCCTCTAGCTGTTGGAGGCCCGCATAGGCGGGCCGACCGTCAGGGCGTCACGGTAGCATGCGTAAGCGATCCCGTGGCGCCCGCCATTTTTTAGTGGGTAAACCCGGCGTACCTGGGCGCACTCAGCGTCCAGGGCTCCAGGGAGTCCCACACCCCCCCCACTTTCCATCACGTGGGGGAAGCGCGAAATGCGTTTTTACAGCGAGAAAAAAAAATTAAGTAAAAAGTACGTTAACACAATGCAAGAGAACGTGAGTTGAAAAACCGATTTCCTTAACCATTAGAGTTTTCTACAACTGTCGTTAAATGGCATTTCAGAACAATCTTTAACAGAGACTTGAAAGCTTTAGAATTACGGCTATTATGTAAGAATCCGAAATGTCATTAGTTTAAATGAGTATTGTAATTAAATTTTCTATTTTACTAGAGGCGAAGAACGAGAGTATTTAAAATACGTATATTAAGAAAAAAAAAATGCAATTAGATATTTGAATGTCTACAAAAGTAGAAAATATAGTCTAAGTATACACGATTAGCTTAGTCTTAGAAAACCAGGACTGTATACAAAATGAGAGAACTGAATGTCTCCACTTTATATCCAGTAGATTTTCACTATCTGCATAATTTGGTCCTTTTCTGGGGTATTTCTTAATACTTTATGGGGTATTTAATAATACCGTTCCCTAGTTCCAACACCCACAAATTAAACCCAAGGGTTCAAATCGAAACAAGCTTGTTGGGCAATGCCAATAGAATGATAAATAAGAATGATAATTTTTACTTATCATTCTATTTTTTGCGTGTTTGGCGGTGAAGTAAGACATCGCGAATAAATGCATTGAAGTGGCGTTTTGAAATGCTCCGCAACGAATCGAATCAAGGCTGAATCGTCAAAGGACCAATCCCGGTGGTGCCTAAAAGTACGTAAGGGCAAGATCATCTCTCAGGTGAGCTCCACCGAACCACGAGCAGAGCAAGGTAAATATGACTAAGTATTGTCTCAGTTGTGCCATGTACAATGTTCCAAAATAACCGGAAAAATCAAACGCTGACCATTGTAATCAACGACACCGAGTTGATTGCCATGTAATATAAATAAAATTGGTCCTAAAACACTTCCCTGTTGAATAACATACATTGTATTCGATCGCTTTATTTCAATTTATAACACTTGTATGTAGTTTAATATTCTCTTTAATTTATAAATAGAACAAAACAAAGTCACTCTCTGTTTCTGTCTGTATCTCTGCTCTCTTTCTTTTAACCACTGAACGGCTTTTAACGCGGTTATCATAATCATGTCATCGGTCATATTATCAGAACGATTGTTTACGTCATTTTATTCGCTTATAAGTTATATGGTTAACGCTGGCTTAACCTTAGGTGATACAAACAAACAAAATAGAAGAAAATTTTAAGTCTTAACAAAGCCTACAAAAAAGTCCCAGTAACCTAAGTCTATCTTCTAAGGTAAACTTAGTAAACATAATAAGCATTTTTTAATATATATATATTTTTCGAAGCCGTTTTCTCTAATTAATTATTAATACTCATTCAAATAAATATGAAAGTGCAATATAAATTAAAATAGTCTTTTACACTATTTTATTCAAATTTTGCACATTAAAATATATCATTGTATCATAATTATGTGCATTTTACCTAACCCCCCCCATATATCAGGACGAAGCCCCAAGTGAAAACTAGTATAAAATAAATTAGCGTCATAAAAAAATGCGGAATCTAATTAATATACAGTTGTTTCCGCGTTAACAGACATATGTACAGTCATGCTATCGATTTTTGTTGTGACAAGACTCCCCATATAATAAAAATACCGTATCAACCTAACGCTACAAGTAGAATTATTGAAATCAAGGTCGACCTTGAACCAGTACTCTCATCGCGACCAGATAACTTGCACTTTCACGTGTTATGTAATCCTGCATTATAATAATGTTGCAGAAAACAATCAGCTTCTTAGTAGGTACTCGTTTTAAAGTATACAGAGTTTCCAGCGCTGATTGCGCTTAAAAATTTACGTTTAAAAATTTAAAGGGAAATAACTTTAAAAACAAGGGCAGTGAGTCATAAACGTGCTCGAGCGTCAACCGAACCGGCAATTATACTAACTCCGGCTACTTTGTTTACATGCTGACTCTCGTTAAAAAACAACTGCACTTGTAATCAAATTTACTTGCAACACTTTTAAAATTTTTACCTTTTACAGGAACTAATTTTTCAGTTTGTTTTCATAGAAATATATTTTTTAAATATACTGAAACGCTGCCTTAATTTTACCGCCATTATAATGAGTAGATTAGTTATATTTTAAAGCAGACGAGTAAATGATGCACCTGATGAAAAGTGGTCAACACCACAAATAGCCATTGGCGCTTTAAGCAATATTAACCTCTTAGGTAGGTTACGTGCCACCAACCTTGGGAGATAAGATGTTATGTGCCTTGTGTCTGTAGTTACCCCGTAACACAATAATAATAAGTTTAATTGCTAATTGGCAGTAGAATATCTGATGAGTGGGTGGTACCTACCAAGAGAGGCTTGCACAAAGCCATAACACCAATTGAACAATCCGTCAATCAATTATAGATATTTGTTAGATGAATAAGGTGTTGATACATTCACCGACCTCCGTGGTCGAGTCGTGTGTACACCGGTTTTCTTGAGTTCGATTCCCGGCCGAGTCGATGTAGAAAAAAATCATTAGTTTTCTATGTTGTCTTGGGTCTGGGTGTTTGTGGTACCTTCGTTACTTCTGATTTTCCATAACACAAGTGCTTTAGCTACTTACCTTGTAATCAGAGTAATGTATTTGATGTTGTCCAATATTTATTTATTGTTATTTAAGATACAAATAGGGTTTTTTTTTAACATGAACAAACAGACTGTCATTTACAGAAAACCTAGAATTTCAGAATGCATTTAACCTAGGATATTAAGCCACACGATTTAAAATAATCTATTCTATGTTTTTGTAATAAAAAAGGTATTTCTCATTTTCGACCGGATGTATCAATTCATTTTTAATTGAGGAAAACGATTCGATACACAGGTATATCAATAATCATTGGGTTTTTACTAAGCGGTATGGAATTCCGTTTACATAAATTAGAACACTAATACTAAGGCTACGGTTGCATTGGTTTGTCTTCATCTTTAAGCTAAAAGAACTAGCACGCTATACAACTAGCATGCTATTTAACTAGCAACTGAGTGCGAGTCTGTCTTGCTTCGTTGATCGTTATTTATAATATGTTGGATATATTATTCGCGAATATATGCATTGTGCTTATTTGATTCGAATCCGGATATGTTCATTTTATACTAATCGATATAGAAACATAAAACGACATATTAATAACATTTATAATTCAGTTCTGTCGCATTTAATTAAAATAGTTATGTAAACGTGGTATAAAATTATTTAAAAATTCAAAAATAGAATATCATTATACTCTTTTCGAAACGTAGACACAAATTATAGGCAAAGATAAAATAGTTTCTCCTTTGTATTTTTTTGTTTGTTTGTTAAGAAGCTACTGAGTAGATTTCGAGTAATCAATAAAAACAAATAAAAATATGAGCAAGTGTTCGAAATAATTATGCGAATATATATATGTATATATTTTCCTACAATTTTCAATAATGATTATAGTCGACCACAATTTCAACCACTGACCGTACAGTAGTCATTATATAATTAGGTGATAGGAGGTCACTTTATTTATTAGTCAAAATTTATTAATTATTTTAGAAAACCATTAATGACTTGGTATTTTAAATGATTTGAGACAATTCGTGGTTATCCCAAAAAAATAGTTGGGTTTGTCCAAACCATATTAAAAATCGCAGACATTGAGAGTCTGTTTTTTTAATAATTTAAAAAAGGTAGACAGTAAAAAATATTATTAACCTTTACATCGACAATGCACCACCTCCTTTGAAAATTAAATTTTATGTCATATATTTATACTGGCTCACGCACCGTTAAACCGGAATATAATCTAGCGTATATTATCATTAGAACGTACGTAATATGTATTTATATTTACTGATGGTAGGATTCAGTATGGAGCTTATAGGCTGGTTTACTACGAGTGGTGCTGCCTGCTGGATACACAAAGTCAGAAAAGATAAAACATCAGAATTTATTTCAATATATGCAGGTTTTCTTATGTCTAAAGTATAAACGAGCAGCTTATTCGATTTCGTTGTGATACTTGCTCGAATTTGGATTCGCATTTTTATCTGGAAAAATCCGACCGAGGAAATAAATTTATCTTGTACAGGCGACATATTATGAGCGATGAAGCATGAGCGACGATATATAAAAAATAAAATTGCACAGCAAATATAATTTGTGCAAACATAAGGACCACTTTCATTATAGAAAGGGAACACAATCCCACAAACGACACCGCAGAGTTCATGAGCAGGACGAACGGTTTTTTGAGGCACGAGAGATTAACATTACTGACATACTAAGCTATTTTCTTGACAGATAAACTCAATAATCCTCCACTGTCCCGACCCAAATAAAACCTTGGAGTATGCAGGTCTAACTACCCACTTTGCTAACTCAACGAATAAGACAGTCAAGGCATTGTCAATAAAAATGATGAACAATGAAAAAAAGCCTTATCAACATATATGGACAAATCTTTGACAAGATAAATACTAGTAAACTGATTTATTTGTTACACATACCGAAACTTTTAGACAATGTTTTGCTGTCAAACTTACTTTTTAAACCGTTGCTTTGAGAATGGTTTTTCTATAACAACTTTTTTTCCTTGTTTAGACGATGACAGTCATTCCCCATTGTATTTGAATCCAGCATGAAGTTCAACAATACCTCGGCAACAGGAAAGCATCGTACCGTGTTAGTTTTTGGCGATTTTTTTATATTTATATGTGTGTGTTCTTATTATTGAGTTCGGTTGAAATTATATTACAATAAATAATAAAGATTTTAGCTACTTTTTAATGCCGTCTATTGTCTCATTGCCTTATAGATTTGTTCACTCAAGTTCACTCATTCGAAGGTGCGGCGCGTCTCTACGTTAAATTATCATGAGTGAATAGTTCTATACTTTTAAACATTGCGTAGTAAGGTTACCAGTTAGTATGAATTTTCTCTTTCTGTCAGTATTGATTTGAAATTCTAACTAGCAAAAAGGAACAGGACTTAAAAATGTGTCATACAAATCGTTTCTATCGTTTCTTATCATTAAAATCCGTATTGACGCTAAAGAAAAAAAAACGTCTGTAGAAAATTACATTACGTAAATTTGCATTCCAAGATTCGTGCCAGGAAAAAGACAGTTTACTGTTGCAAACTGCCATTGCGTAGATCACTAAAGATTAACATTTACTAAGCATTACAAGTACTTAAGTATTTGTTTAGGTTCTGTAAAAATCTACAAGTTGAATCTACATTTTCACCATCACATTTGTTTCTTCAAGTAGGCTCGAAAATCACCTTTGAATTATCACGTTAAAGTATTGAATTAAAAGTAAAGCTACCATGTTACAATTTCACTACAGGCAATCTTAATTTAAATCTAAAATGTTTTAGTGTTTAAATAATAAATTCAATTAAGTTACATTCAGTGACATCATTAATTACGATACAATCGAACTATGGCCCTGAGCTTGTAAAGACCTGTAATTCAGGCAACGCTGTTCTCAAAATAAAATCTCATCATCAAAAACAGATAAGACGTTTTATCAACTAAATACATAATAATCAGCTGCGTCTTTTTATAATTTGCAATTAAAAAAATTGTTAATTCATATATGTATGGACTCTGTTATATATTTAATTGCATTAAATTTAAATGGTAAAGTATACAAAATTGAGGATATTAAGATATAATGACATAAATATTATCATTAGTAAATGCTATGGCGGTAGTTGTTAAGTTCGTTCGTAAAAAATCTAATTTGTGTTCGATGTGAAACAAAAACGAATAATATTTCCTTTAATATTATTACCATACATTCAAACCTATTTACTTTAATAAGATTTAATATTATACTTCTGTTATTATAAAACATTGATCGAAAAAATACCTACTCTTAAAAAAAATTAAACTCAGTTTTTAATTTAATCTATTGCCTAGATATAAGGCCACAGATCCCGAGGTCCTGGCTTCAAACCCCAGATAGGGCCGATGAAAAGTTATAGGATTTCTCTATCGAAAAATTATCATTAAAAGTCTGGAAGTGTAAGGGAACAATGCCTGTGAAAGCACTTAAAGTCGTTGGTTGCAACGTCTGAACTCTATCCGGTCGTGTGAGAGTAAAGAACTAGAGAGTGCACCTCCGTTTGCACACTTGTGCATAACATAAACATAACATAATCAGCCTGTAAATTTCCCACTGCTGGGCTAAGGCCTCCTCTCCCGTTGAGAAGGTATGGAGCATATTCCACCACGCTGCTCCAATGCGGGTTGGTGGAATACACATGTGGCAGAATTTCGTTGAAATTAGACACATGTAGGTTTCCTCACGATGTTTTCCTTCACCGCCGAGCACGAGATGAATTATAAACACAAATTTAGCACATGAAAACTCAGTGGTGCCTGCCTGGGTTTGAACCCGAAATCATCGGTTAAGATGCACGCGTTCTAACCACTGGGCCATCTCGGCTCTCGGTGAAGATATACTAGATGACAAATTAGCCCGACTACCTATCTGTTATAAAAAGTAACACTTGGTTTACCGTTAACAACTTAATAAAATGAATAAGTATGTAAGGGATAATAATAGACTGTCTTTTTGAATGGTTTTAAACAGAATGACTGCATCTAAATCCATAAAAAAGCCACGCAACTAGAAACACTGAGAATTAAAAAAAAATTATATACTCAGCCAGTTAATCTCTTTTATGAGCGCAAATTCAGCACCTATTTATACCAACGCAAAATATATTTCAGCTCAAATAATAAAGATCATTGCTGGGATTAGCCAATAAAATTTCTGCTATTCAACGCAAATATCGTTAACATAATCCATATTTATATCTCACGCCAAATTTTATAACATCTTGTTAAGTTGTAAAACGTTCTAGTTCCTACGTAGAGAGTAAACAGTATATCACGACGATTTTGTTTTCGATTTAAAATCTTTACGATTGTTATAACGTGCGTCTATAGAACGGACTTATGGCTTATTTGATACTAATCTTTGAAACAAACTATGTACGAACGAGACCTTGAAGTCTACACAATAACTGGATAGTTATTAAATTTTTTCCGCAATATTATTAATTTGTTATTTATGTTACAAGGAAGGAATTAAACTTATATGGTTTGAGAGGTACTGTACAGCGGTATGCACAAAAAAAGGTCGAGTTTATTTCATTTTAATTGACATTAAGGATGAATGTTGACCACACTGGATTCTAGAATATATGTATATACATAAGTAGGTACGTGACTCGAATAGCTTCTTTTTTTTAAACTTTGTGGTTATTTAAAAATATATAGGCCAGGCTTAGCCAACAATTGATAATAATCTATTTATTTTATATAGGTCTTCAACAGTGGTACAAATACTTACATGACATGTGACATGACATTTAAAAAGGAAAAAATGTTACATAATAGAATATCTGATGTTTTGGTAACCTTTCGATGTAAATTAGTATTCATTAAAGATCTTACTATCTATCTTTAAAAGTAAATAATTAAAAATGTATACAAAACAATATCGATGTAAAGAAAATAACTAAATCTGAGAGATTTTACAACTTGCAAACTTTTACAGTAACAATAGAAAACTCTCACAGTCAACGTTCAAGATCGCCAAGTGCTCTAAACAACTATTGTACGAACGTGACATACGCGCAATTGGGCCGTTCATAGCAAGATTTGTCCTGCTACGATTGACTTCAAATAATAGTTGGCATGGATTCCTTGAGTCAAATTAAACAAAGTTCTCACGATTTCCAACCTAAAATCCTACATAAATATAGATTACGCGACAAACTTGAACTAATTATAGTTCAAGTATCTACTGTATAATACGTAGAGATATTTTTTTAATATGTATCATATGAATACTTACTTAAAACGAAAAATTGAATCAAATTAAATCTTTATTACTTATAACGCTCAATGATATTTATTAGTGTAATATATTCTACTATTGTAGGAACGGTATTAGTTCCATATTGATTAACGGCTGATATCTATTTCCAAGTAACAATTCAGTTTGTTGTTCGGCGTTACCTATTGTTCAGGCGGGACAGACTTGAAAACTTGTGCTTGACAAGACATACAGAAAACTCAAATAGAAAATCCAATACTGTAAGTTGATTCCTAGAGCCATTCGATATGTCTAAGGCCTGCTCTTTGTTATTATATACTAGTGACCCGTCCCGGTTTTGCACGAGTGCAGTTGTTATTAAAAAAAAAAATGATATAAATATGATTTATACCCTAGAAAACTCGGTATTTATGAAGCTTTTTACTAGTTAAAAATAACCGATTTTTGCGTAAAATACACCACCAAAAACATCTTCTATACGTATAATAATACTGGAGTGTCTGTTTGTAATATTAAAATAACCGCTTTTTACTAAATGCATATGTATGTATTCATATACATAACATAAAACATAATCAGCCTGTAAATTTCCCACTGCTGGGCTAAGGCCTCCTCTCCCGTTGAGGAGAAGGTATGGAGCATATTCCACCACGCTGCTCCAATGCGGGTTGGTGGAATACACATGTGGCAGAATTTCGTTGAAATTAGACACATGCAGGTTTCCTCACGATGTTTTCCTTCACCGCCGAGCACGAGATGAATTATAAACAAATTAAGCACATGATAATTCAGTGGTGCCTGCCTGGGTTTGAACCCGAAATCATCGGTTAAGATGCACGCGTTCTAACCACTGGGCCATCTCGGCTCTCTATGTATGTATTCACGGTATATATATCCATTTTTTTTTTCAAATTTTGTCTGTTTGTTCCGGCTAGTCTTTGGAATGGCTCGACGGAATTTGACGGGACTTTCATTGGCAGATGCTGAGCTGATATTAGTAATAAGGAAAAACTTGGGCAAAAAAAAAACTTTTTTTTTAATTCAAACGCGCACGAAGTCACAGCTAGTTTTCATGTAAAAGTTGCCAAGACGAGACCATATTTCATCAAATTCGGTTTAGTAGTCTAGGCGTGAAATAAACAGAGACAGTTAATTTCGCATATAATATTCATTATTGAATCAAGATATCGTTCAACGGTTCATTAAAAAAAAAAATCATACATTCAATTATAAATAGCACATATAACAATCGACTCAATACAAGCCAAGCTGATCTGATACAATGCTTCATTAAACACATGTCATAGAACACATCCGGCTCTAGCAACGCTATACTGGACAGGTACGAAGAGGATCTCGTTTGACTGAGACGGAGGAAAATATTGGATATCGTGGAAGACATTCCGTTCCGTTACTGCAACTATAATTTACTAAGTCCAACCAAAGCATGTAAAAACTTTTTCCGCAAGGGAAAACTAGTCTGAATACATTATGCTAACGAGGTAATCCATATTAACGTAGATATACGTCTCTGAGGCGCAGAAATTGGAATACGCAAATAATGGGGTTTACCTAACTTCGTCGCCCCCACTTACCGAAATGGGTCAACATTGATCCTATGAAAGCGATTTGTTTTTGCAGGTGAAGCTGCGCTCTATTAACGACATTATTGCATCACGCAGAAAATATTCACATTTTTTTCTTTTTTCAAAAATAATTTCAATTCTACATTTCAGTTGTGTTGAAAAATATGAAACGTAACAATGACATAGTATCATTTACATTTTTGCAATCACATCGATTGCATGCCTTATTTTTTAAATTATTTCTGGATAGATATATAACATATTTAATAGGAGTGTACAGATAAGCCGAAATATATTATATGTTTTTACGGTTCTAGATTGTTCGACTGAACTAGTTTATTACTGGTAAGATATATGCTCTAAAACCTCATGGTTGAATGCTGAAAAATATAAAAAAAACCACTGACACCTAGAGAAATTCTTTCATTATTATTTTTTTAGTTAATTTAGCGCTTAGCTTATATGACTGTAGATCTTGAAGCTCTAGATTTAAACCCCAAGCGGATAGGAATTATCCGTAGCATCCTAAAGCTTAAAAGTTACCTCCAAAAGCACTTAAGACCTGACCTATCCCGGGATTAGGGAATATCTCCTGTACTTGGTAGTCTCGAGAATAGTTGTCGTAGTCGAAATTTGAAAAGTCGAAAGAGATCATCACTAGAGACTGTCCCAACTCCCCCATTATAACATTAGTATCCAGAACAATATTACGAATTATAATTGTGAAATTTTAATACTCCGTCCTTGTCTACTACATAGAGACAATAGATCGACAGGGGATACAAATTGTATTATAATAAAAAAAAAAAACAGTAAACGAAGTCACAGCTGATAATACGTATAAAATAATCCGCATACAATGTATCTAATACTACTAATATATGTGCAGTTATATTATGTGATGACTTCTATAATTACCTATTACGAAATAATGACAAACAATCATGTTATCAGTAAATAGCTGTGTCATTAATAGTGTCAGTCATTTCGTATTTCTCATAATTAATAAATATCGGAAGAGAATCCGTGCGACGTTTGCGACGATGTAATTCTCCCTTGTTTGCAATTTCCGTTTCTCTGAGTGTATTTTTTGAATCAAATACAAAATCTCATTATACAATTTAATCACTAAATAAACATTCAATTTATTCTAAGAGACATGATCAATTTGATAAATTTATCGCAGTAAACAAGCCAGCGTGATTAGCATCCGAACTACTTCGGTTGTTGGTGACTGCACCGTAACGGAATTTGCAGTATTAAGGGTATACAGACATACGGGATAATCGTTGCGTTACTCCTTTCGTAAAGTGTTTTGCGTTCGTACTTTAAGATGACCATTCTTCCTACGATTGCGAACCGCGCTGGACGTATTGTCCTATCTGTAATGGATCGTACCAAGCATCATTTCTTTTGCATTGTTATTAAGAAGACACTACAAAATAATAAACTGTCAGTAATAGTACAAATTGTGATGATACCTTTTAACAAATTATTTAAAAAGTATATGAAAAGGCGTTTTTGGAGTACCTTTTTAATTATGTTTTCGCCATATTATCTGGAAATATAAACCCATGTCAATATCTGCCACTACAAAGGTGTATCAGTGACAATCAGACGTCAAAATATATCGTAACTTTATCCGGAACGAGCAACGTGATGCACGGATGGCATCGCTGATTTTGGCGACGCGACGCGTATATGTGTGTACACCCTAAGATTAGATGCCTCCAAACTTGCAACCGAGGCATCTGTAGGGGAATCTTTACGGAATATCTGAGTTTGCAATGTTACGATCTCACGTTGCTAAGCTAATTCTCAACTAATGCAGTTAAATTTCAACTTATCTTAACGTACTTCGTATTAATTAATTCATTGGATCGATGACGTTCACCGGCGGGTCAAGTGCCGGTTTTGAACTCTTAGCGAGATAACATATTCAAAGGTGAAGAGTCGAGATTGATTTTCCTGGTAATTTCTCATATTATCTATCCACGATAATAAGTATCATTTAAAACGGAATTAGAAAAGTAACCATTATCTAGAACGTTTTTAGGGTTCCGTGCTCAAATGGTAAAACGATATTACTAAGATTCTGCTGTCCATCCATTTGTCTGTTCGTCACCAGACTGTATCTCATGAACAGTTAGATAATTGAAAAATTTTAACAAATTATGTATTCTGTTGTCGCTAAAACAACAAAAACAGAATAAAATAAATATTTAAGGGGTTCCCATACATCCCATACATGATTTTTTATTGATGCATGGAATACTTCGTGCGCTACTCGTACTACGCCCGTTTTTTTTAAATTAAATTAATAAATAAAGTTTAAAAGACAAGCACTCTATTAAATGTACAGCCTTATTATATGGCTCACTCGATTACCTACGCAGATAAGCTCACACGAAGCTGAAAGATATTTGTGTAAGCACTTCAATAAACACACAAAATCAAAACGAATTTAACGTGACAATTGTTCTTGATAATTTTCTTGCATATATCTTTAGAAATTGATGTTAAATTATGTTTTAAAAAATTTAGTGAGTACTTAGCGGTAGAGATTTGTGCGAGACCGTCCAGGGTAGGCACTATCTAGTCATCAGATACTCATATTCTACCCCCAAAGAGCAATACTTAGTATCGTTGCCTTGAAGAATATGAACAGGCAATGCACCAGTGCATTGGCGATGTAAGGAATGGTTGATATTTCTCCAAGCGCTCTTGCCTATGAACTGTGATGATCACATACACTCAACTTAGCCATTTGCCAGCCCAACCTTATATTATTATTAAAAAAAAACAACCCTATTATCTGACATTAAAATCGACCAGTAGCATATGACAATACTTCTTAAGTCAACACTTTTTGATTTAATTATAATTGCTTCATTTACAAAAATATGACAATTTAGGCAAACATCAAATACTATCCGTCTGTACGGTTTTTACTTACATGTATTAAATTAACCATTGAAGGCAAATTATTTAGGATATTTAAGTTATTTGCTAAATCAGTCCATTTTTCGAAATGTTGAATGTTTGTAGTATTTGGGAATCAAGCAATTGTTTGCTTAAACAAAGCTACGCCAACACGCTAAGTTTACATTGAATTTAATTAAAAAATAGTAAATTCTATATAAAGTTATCACATTTTTAGTATAAATATTATTCTGATTGATGTTGATACTTTTCGACTATTTTTGGTTATTTTGATAGTATTATGTCTTATGGCAGTTTGCCTTGGTGTAACGATACAGATATTTAAATTGTTTTTATTCTGCAAATAAGAGCTGTTCGTTTTATTTATAATCTTGGAGCTAGAAGCTCCCTGGGTGATGTTTTTAATGAAGTGGGTATACTTACTTACATATTCATTTTGAAAGAAACAGTGACAATCATTGTATAGGCACGAGCAGGAAAGGTGAACTAGCAACACCTAGTTTCCGACTTCGTAAAGTCAAAACATTCTTCCTGGGGCACGGTATTTGTTATTTTTTTAACTTGATCTATTAATTAATTTAAATTCTGTTTCATCAATTTCAAAAAAAGTATTGATAAATAAGATATAATGCTCAATAAAAAATAATATGAATGATAAAAATGCGTGGATATAGTGTTTATTGATTTCCAGGCAGGGTAATATACAGGGTTATTGGTAATTCGACGTATTCCCGTTAGGAGATGATAGGGGTAACTATTTGCGATAATTTTAACTCCCATATGCATGATGCAAAAGTGAACCAGTTTGAGTTCACGTTTTTTAGCTTTCAAAATAATATATTAACCCCCATAATTTTGAGCCCCATAGGATTCAAATTATCGCAAATATTCCCTATTATTTCCTAACGGGAATACGTCGAATTAACAATAACCCTGTATATAAATCTAATTGTGCTTTATTGACATAAACTCTAATTAGAGTGTTGGAAAATACTTTTCGAACGATCTTTTCAGGTTTCGCCGGTTCTTTTCGGTACGATCTACTTTTCGAACCGATGATAGCCTTATATTTAATCGAATACTGTAACATGATGATACAAAATTGCTTTTATAAGCCTACTTGAATAAAGAATATTTTGATTTAAATTTTTCACTTATATAATCAGTTGTCACTACGATTATTCTCATTGTAGAGACTTGTCGTTAAAGAACGAAGACCTCATTACGTGAGTGCAATCAAAGTATCAAGTCAAGATCGTTTTACTAAACAGCTATTTAAGACTGTGTGACCAAAGTTACGTGTTCGCTCATTAATAAGAAAAACTTGACCCGTATTTCCTTAAAGAAATTTAATGATGAAATTAACAGTAGTATACTTAGTGCATATACTAATAAAATGTGAATAAATATACTAATAAAATGCTGTAAGAGTTAATGTCGGCTAAACGTTTCCTGTGAAGTAGATTGGGAAGGATCGGGAACAATGGAGTAGATACCGTTAGTTTCTATGATGACAGTTATATGTAATACATTGTTAAGCTAATCTTAAAATTACGGATTTATCTATCTATTAATAATGGGGGAGTTTTGAACAATACCGTCTTGGTAGATATAACACATTCATCATATATTCAACCGCCCTACAGCACTTCTCAGTGTTCTTGTATTCCAAAGGGTGGGTCAGCTACAAGCACTAGATAAATAACATCTTAATTTCCAAGGTCGGTGGTGCATTGACTATGTAAGGAATGTTTGAAATTTCTAACAGTGTCAATGCATATGGCCATTGATGAACAATAATCATCAGATGGTGGTGAAAAAATATGAGCATAGACAAACAAAAATGCACTCTCTATTCGCTCACTATTAAAATTCATTAGGATACTGCGTCTGATACGACGACGCAGGACCATTCAAGACTATGCCTTCGTCGTCTCCGTTGAGCGGCATCGGAAGCTGGCCAGAACTACACCAACGAGGCGCTATATTTTAACAAAAAGAACTAGAAAAACAGTTTCGATTAATTATTATCAAAAGTTCTTTGATACTATATACGTGAAACAGTAATTAATTATATTCGATTAAAATACTTTACAGATAACGGAGACGGATAAGCCGTTTGTGTCGCTTTGAGACATAAATCAATCCAACACGCGTAGTAAGACAACCGTAAGGGATTTGGAAAATCGTTTTAATGAGATATTTGGGTCATGAATATTCGGCAGCCATCTGCGTTTATGGTATTAGGCTAATCTACGTACAAGAACTACTTGATCGATTCACACTACGTCCGTTTACAGAATACATTTACTTTTAAATATAATGTAATTTACAATACTAATATTTTTTTTAAAAAAAAACCTAAAATAACATTAAAAAATCTATAAAAATATACAAAAAAAAATTGCCATTATACGTATTGGCAATCCTCTGTATGGTCAATGCCAACTCAAGTATAAACATGTTACTTTGAGTGAGGTTATTATATCGTTTTTAGCTATAATTACACTGTTTGTACAAAGTATTACCACATTTTTTTTGTACCTACCAAGACAGACAGATCGATAAGAAGTTCAAATGTTTTACATACAGACACAAATTCATAAAAACAAGATTGCAATTAAATATTATGTTTATTCTATTTGCAATATGAATAAAACACCTGCGACCGGACACGTTTTAAAGCTCAACTGAATTTATTGCGAAGTATTATCGAAATACATTTACTCCAATTTATTTATTACGGTCAATCGAAGACTGCAGTCGCGTTCGGATCCGGTAAATCTCGCATTTGCCATATTTATATTCAAGACTATATATTATTTATCCACAATAGTAATGCAACCAAATATCAGGTCCTTACATATGAAATTGGCGTTTTATACGGGAGTTTTTTTTTGTAAAATATATGTAATGAGCCGAGATGGCCCAGTGGTTAGAACGCGTGCATCTTAACCGATGATTTCCTTATTCATATTATATTCATATATATATGATTTCCTTATTCTTATTCATATTCATTAATTGAAACCCAGGCAGGCACCACTGAATTTTCATGTGCTGAATTTGTGTTTATAATTCATCTCGTGCTCGGCGGTGAAGGAAAACATCGTGAGGAAACCTACATGTGTCTAATTTCAACGAAATTCTGCCACATGTGTATTCCATCAACACACATTGGAGCAGCGTGGTGGAATATGCTCCATACCTTCTCCTCAACGGAAGAGGAGGCCTTAGCCCAGCAGTGGGAAATTTACAGGCTGATTATGTTATGTTTATTATATGTAATTAATCAAAGTATGCACCGTTGTTATCTATGCACTTTTGCCATATCATAGGTAGTGCATTGATCCTTTTACTAAAAACACCATGGGGGCGAGAATCAATAAACTCTATGAAGGCGGTTTGGATTGTCGCATCGGAGTTGAATTTTTTGTTTTCTAAGAGGTTGTCCAAATTCCGAAAAAAATTGTAATCTGTTGGAGCAAGGTCCGGGGAGTACGGTGGTATGTCGCAGACATTCCAATTGTAGCTCATCTAACTTAGTGGTTGTTTGTTGTGCAGTGTGTGATCTTGCGATGTCGTGAAGTAGCAGTGGCCTAGAGCGATAGACCAATTTCGGTTGTTTAGCAACTAGTTCTTCCTTCATGGTCTGCAGTTGCTGGCAATAGATATCTGCCGTAATCCTTTGGCCAGATTTTAGAAAGCTGTAGTGAATGACACTGGCGCTATTTTACCAAACACTCACAAGTAACTTTTTCTGAGTCAATTTTCGTTTTGGGCGGGATTTGGCTGGGTCTCCTTTGGCTGGGAATGACTATTTTCAAAACTTAAATGTGCCAGCTAAATGAATTTATAAATTTGAATTTGGAATTCTTAACCAAAGAGGAGATATTTCATATGTAAGGACCTAATAAGTATTTCATTTAAACCAATCAAATTATTCTTACACATAGTAACGGGCAGACATACGAACTGACAGGGATTTGCGGAGCTACTCCTTACCAATGCACTTAAATTTTATTGATATCATTTATAATAAACTTCATAAACAACCGTATTACCTACTTATTGTTAAAAGACATTCTTTAAAAAAAACAGTTTATCTTATCTAATGGTCCCTTTAATTTGAACAGAGTATGTTTAAATACCGATAATTGTTGATAATGGATAAACAATTTTAAAGAAACTTGTTATATTACAATTAATACTAAACGTAGTAACACTAAATTAGTGTGTTTATAATAATAAAACGTGTACGATGATTTGGGTACTATTTTTATAGTTAAGTAGATACGTATATAACACTGCAATATAGATATATTGCAGTGTTATATAGTATGATATTGTTTGAAGTGTGAAATATATACTATTTATTTACAAATAAATAAACAAACATTGTTATTACATCTAAGTATCAAAACATATATCGGCAAGATTTAATTGCATTAATAACAGATATATTTAACGTTTAAAGTTGATCTATACGATATTAGTACAATAGCAGTCAGTTAATGACAAAACGGACCAACATTAGTGGGATTAATCTAAACACATAATAAAAATTGGAGTGTCTGTTTGTAATATTAAAATAACCGCATTTTACTAAATGCATATGTATGTATACACGGTACACATACCAAAATAACATCTTTTTAAATTTTTGTTTGTCTGTCTGTTCGTTCCGGCTAATCTGTGGAACGGCTGGACCGATTTGAACGGGACTTTCAATGGCAGATAGCTGATGTATTAAGGAGTAACTTAGGGTACAAAGTTAAAACGCGCACGAAGTCGCGGGCACGGCTAATTGTATTATAATTTAGTAAGTATAGAAAGAGATCGTTTCATTCTCATTATAAGGTGGGTATAGTTGTAGTATTAACAAAACTGTAATTAACCTTGGTCATGCCGAAGTTGACGTAAGGAATCCAACACGTAGTTCAGCTCTATACGGTTACGAAGAGAATAAATCTTTAGAAACATTTAGAATCACTTGTCGTGTATTAGTTTACTCATTATAATTCTAATTGAGTATTTATATGTATTTGTGTGTGTGTGAGAGTTAAGAATTAAATCAAATCCCTTTATTCAAAGTTAGAAGAACCGGCGAAAGAAACTCAGCGCGTTAAGTCCTAGTATCGTCAATGCATCACTTGCGAAATACGATGTTGCTTGTGCGTATAGTACCTGGGGTTCCTCATCCTCTCACGCAAAACGATACACAACATCATTAAAAATCGTTGTTGGACGAGTACCTATGATGACGTTTACAAAGAGCACTCAGGTAAACTTGTTTCGGGAACACCAATATAAGTATAACATCAGTGTAACTATAACCGAAATGTATTTATTTTTAACACTTATTAATATCCGGTGAAGAAATGATTCGTTTAGCTTACAGATGGTTGATTTGTAACACAAAAGCATATATTTAAAACGCTAACGGCAGTTTCTAAGATGAAATCCTCATCACACGAAACAAAACCTTATGATGATGAGCATTTTAAACTTAGTTCTCTTTGATTCTTGATATTTATTTTATAACTGTTATATTACTGATACGTATTATAAATTAGTGTTAAATAATAAATAATATTACATATTTTTTTAAATATACTTCAAGAATACAAACGCAATGAATTTATTTTCGCAATTGTTTCATTTGTGATACGTATAATATAGTGTTAATTTTTTATTTAATAGGTGATAAACGAGCAGGACGGTCACCTGATGAAAAGTGACTACCACCGCCTATGGGCATCTGCAACACCGGGGGGCTTGCAGGTGAGTTGCCGGCCTTTAAGGAAGGAGGTTTTTCTCTTGATCGTTCCCAAATCGTATCGATAAATACGTAGTATTTCTTCCTTTCATTATTATATATACTTCAAGAATTTAAATAATCTTCAGCTTCTACTCGAAATATATCGATTTATTTCTATTAACAACCCTTTTTGAATTTCCAATTCGTCGATTGAAACTTGCAAAGTTAATTAAATTTTTCTCGGAGCGTCCTCCGGTAGAACTTTTCGAGTGGTTAAATGATTGCTATTGCAGTTTGTTTAAAATTCACGTTTTCTACAATCGTTTACTTCAATTTGTGAAGTAAAATACTTGAAAGTCCATTCCACTTGTGCTCGTCACAAATTACGATTAAGTTAAGAAAAATTCAAAAGTGTACTGTTTACAAGTGATGATATTCACAATATGTTTTTTTATAGTTGTAAATATATGTCTGCTTGGCATAATCACATGTAACAACCAGTTCATAATGAAGATCCCGGTATTATATTCAGTCGGCCTTTGTGCGAGCTCTTTGAGTATGTACAATACACACATCACATATTCTACAAGCAAATAGCAATACTTAGTATTATTTGTGTGTTATCAGAAAGCTAGTTTAACTAGAGGAACAAGGACGTAAGTCCCATGTGCCTTTTAGTGTGCAAAGACCATCTGTTTTTGTGACCATTTTTATTGTTGAGTAGCAATTCTTAGGAACAAATTACATAATACATATATTTAAATATTCAATCTATTTATTTTTTCAAGGCAACGCCACCTTCACCCGCCTATCAACGGTACTGGTCAGGGCAAATTCGACTAACAAAAAAAAAACATTTTATCCCAAATCAAAACGTAATGGTTGTCCTTTAATCGTTTTCCTAGTCCCTTACACACGATGCAGTCGCGGTTCGGTCGAAGTTGCATCGGAATAGCATCAGGAAAGTAACGTAAACATTATAACTTAGAAATTGTCCCAAGCGCGCGAGTGTCTTGCTTACAAACTTGCTCAGTCTTTTACTTTCTAGAATATTCTCGTGCCGTAGGTTTCATGAATGGGCTAAGTCGGTCCTGTATATAAATATATGTATTAATATGTATATTAGAAGACAGTAACATCACATGTCCCTTCATTTGTGCGTAGCAATACCCCTCGGGTAGTTCGGTAGAAATTTATTTTTACCAATAAGACCGCCTATTTATACAGCTGTTTCTAAATTGCTTACTTTGTAACACTTTTTATTTGGTTACTGTAAAGTATTTTATCATTATTAACTTTATTTTTTTTTTTCTAGGAAAAAATAAACGAAACATTTTCATATCGAGAATAATCGTTTAGATATGAGAAAACCGGAATCGAAAGAAACTCTTTTATAAAAAAAACTAACGGCCTAACGATCTTCGCAAGGGTGCAAATTATATTACTAAAGAAAATTATATGATATAAATATAATGTATCCCCTCTAACACAGAAATAATTTATACTAAATACAGAATTTCTTTCTACTGTAAAAATACCTCTCTATAATATTACTAATAATAGATAAATAAAAGATACAATTCTTATCAAATAAATACAGCTTGTTTAATTCATTATTCAACACGAAACCCAATAATCGCTAAATCTTTTCTCAGACATGGAGTAACAAACTTACTCACAAACGAAATATACTTAGGTACTTTATTCAAGTATATTCTATATGCATTATCGAATCGTCATTTTAGGGTTCCGTACCCAAAGGGTAAAACGGGACTCTTTTAAGAAGACTACGCTGTCCGTCCCTCTGTCAACAGGCTGTATCTCATGAACCGTGATAGTTACATTCCTTATTTTTTTAAAGATGATGTATTTCAGTTGACACTATAACCATAATTACTAAAAATCAGAATAAAAAAATATTTAAATGGGGCTCCCATACAACAGACATGATTTTTGCCGTTTTTAAATAGATAATGTACGGAACCGTACGTGCGCAAGTCCGACTCGCACTTGTTAATAATTCTAACGTTAATTATTATTTTATTCTTGAATGTAAACTACACCGGTTCGGATTGTAGATCTCCTAGTAGGTACTTGTACTTACAAGATTAGCTTTTAATGACCTCAGTATGTGTGGGCCTAATTATGGAAATGAATATTCAACCAGTCCACTTAGCCGATTGAGCTAAAATTTTGCATACACTTTGATAATATACCAAGAGGCTGTATATAGACGCTGTGGTGTTTATTAAAAGTGTGATTACTTTGTGAAATATTTATTATGGATTACGACGTTATATCGCAAAATAAGAATATTTACATATTTATTTTTAGAAAATGGGACTGGCGTAAGAGAATAATTATAATATATTTATTTTAAAAAAAAAATTGCCAGTATTATTTGGAGTCCAAATCTATCATATCTTTTTATGGGAATCCTAATTTCAGAAGGAAAGACAATATCTGAAATTGGTTTGATATTTCAATTAGGAGTAAAATTAATCTTTAAAATAACCTTTTGTTTGAGACGCGTTACAATAGGACCTATCGTAGGTACTTTATATAATCTTAAAGATATAAAAGTGTAATTTACCTCAATGCAATTTTCCTTAAGTGGGTAACTATCGAACATTATGTCGCAGACCTTGGAGTCAGGAGTTAATAGTTTAAAAAGAATATTTATTAAATAACGCGTCACGTTTTGATCACAATGTCCACGTATCAGCTGGAAGTGATGACGGACAAAGTGACAAAGAGGCTAACCTTGTTTTATGAAGTCTCAGGTACTGACTCCAAAATTCTAAAATCCATGTATCATATATAGTATGATTTTGTAGATATATATATATATATAATTTCTAGTATATTATACATACCAAGGTACAAGGCAGTAGGCTTTGATCAACACGTTATTATACGTTTTGTTCCGACATATGATCATAAGCTATTCTGTTAGTATGAATGTATCGAAGGAAATTAACAGTCACGATAGATTGACGTGATCATACGTTCTACGTTAAGTTTCCGGTGCTAGAAAATACCTGTACCTAACTTTGAGTTTTGAAGTCGTTCAAGTATTTCATTTCGCTCTTACGCTTCCGTAGTGTCAAAAATAACGAGTTTAAAGTTATTTTATTGCTGTATACTTTACAGAAATACTGAATCCCTCTTTTTGATAAACATATACTTATTATCAGTTTCTGACCATTATTATCATTAAGGCACGTTGTCACGAGTTATAAACATTCGAGGGCAGTTTTAATCATTATAATTCGTAAAAACCTCAAGAAAAGTCAGTCTTGTTTATGACATGTACTTAGATGGCGCTCTTATCATTCACCTTTCACGACAGAACATAATAATATACAGCACTGCTTGCCGTGACGACTGAAGTCCTGATCAAACAACACACTTTACACGGAATTATAAAATATAATAGGTGGATGTGGCAGATTCACATCCGACATGGTTGCATCACGCTGTTCATCCTTTACCGTCGAGACCGAGATGAGATTATAAACACAAATTCGTGCTTGCCTGCTTTGGTTAAACTTCATTTCTATATGCGAACATTACATTAGCAATGATAAAAGAAACATTTCATACACCGCAAACGCGCAGAACACCACCAGAACTAAGATGAATCTCTTAAAATCAAAATTAAAAAAAAATCAAAATCAATTTATTAAAGTAAACTCCACAATGAAGCATTTTTGAATAGACGATATTTAAACACTACCACCGTTTCGGAAAGCAGCTTCCAGCGACAAGAAATGGCAAGAAACTAGCATAGTTGCTCTTTTCAAATAAACAGATTTACAATGCTGTTTTTTACAATAATTACTGTCCTGTGATGGAACCCGAGCCCAAATACAGGCGTTTTTTTTCTAAAAAGTATTATTTTAATGAATAGTAAGATTTATTTATTAATTTAGTCTTAATAAACTTTTTTAATTTGGTAAATGGTAAATTGATTATATTTCCCGGTATCTTATTATATATATACCATTGCCCAAAATCATTTTCTGTACCGTATGCAAACGGAAAGTAGGGGTTACAAGTTTATTCTTATTTAATATTAAGGATATAATTACATTGGTTCAGTTTCAATTCGAATCAAAACTCAGCAATAAAAGCATTGCTGATTGCAGAACTGGACAACGCATTGGTAGTTGTTCAGAGACGTATAAATCTACAGTTCGCTTATTTTTTTTATTATTTTTTATAGTATATTCTTTATACTACGACGTATGTGCAAATCTTTACTGACATAAAATTGCCCGATTTTACATTTGAAATAGTTCGTTTGACCGATATTACCGTTATTAGAATTCATATTTATGTGTAGTTTCATTTATTACTTGTGTACAATTTATATACAACTTGTATTGTAGACATAATGGGGCCTTCTGACCGATTTCGCTCTTAGCGGTAATGTTCAACGAATTCTAGTCCGCTAAACCTTTACGCCGCAGTTCTAAGTGTCAGAAGTGATAACTGCGAGTATTATAAGCACGAAAGAAGAACATCTGCTACACCATAACTACCTAAGCTCGACAGATATCCTCAAAGTATATTAAATCAGTTTTCTAATTTAACTCGTTTCTTTTCATTCTCAACGAACATCTCATCGCACTTGAAAACATTGAGTCACCTTTGATGTTAAGCTATAAAAAATATTTCTAATAAACTTGATGCTTGAACCGAGATGGCCCAGTGGTTAGAACGCGTGCATCTTAACCGACGATTTCGGGTTCAAACCCAGGCAAGCACCACTGAATTTCATGTGCTTCTTTTGTTTCTACAATTCATCTCGTGCTCAGCGGTGAAGGAAAACATCGTGAGAAAACCTGCATGTGTCGAATTTGAACGAAATTCTGCCACATGTGTATTCCTTCTCCTCAAAGGGAGAGGAGGCCTAAGCCCAACAGTGGGAAATTTACAGGGTGCTAATGTAATGTAAAAAATAAACTTAGATATTATCTAATATCGTTACTTTTGTTAATTTTTTTCGATAAATATCTTAAATGATGTAGGAATATAATTTTTTTGCGTTTATGTTTTGTTTTTAGTCGATTCTTGTAACAGAACTAGAATAGTATTCGTTTCCGATAACAGCAGGTATTTGTTTCGTATCCAATGTCACTGACAGATCTCTCACGGTCCATTTAATTCGTTTGCATAGAATTTATATGATAATAAAAAAATATAATTTAGTCGAACAAAAAAAAAAAACTTTTTATAGATTTTTTTTTCTGTCCTTAACGAGAAGGTCATAACATTTCGAGTTACGTTACAGCGATATATGTATGCCACTTTACGTATTTTAATTAACGTCACGACGAAATGGGTACCTATATTTTTAATAGCCCAATTTTATTTTCCATATGAAAGTGAACTCTAATGATAAAACTATAAGAGCTACTTTGTCACGAAGTTTGATGCAAATATTTTGATGGCGATTAATAAGATATTACGGAAACATCAAATTATAGATACTTTTTCCTTCTATTGTTAAAGCAATGATTTATGCCAAAATTAGCTATGTAACGAAAGTTTACTCGGCTTTGTGCAAGTCCGTCTGGGAAGCATGCGAAAGCGATCCTGTGGCGCCCACTGAAAAGATGGAGAGGGTACCGCTGGTTTTTTAGTGGGTATTCCGGTGTACATAGCGCAGTCTTAGGCACCGGCGAGTCCCACATGCCCCACGACTTCACGTGGGGGAAAAGCGTAAGCCGCTCATCATATATTCTACCCCCAAACGGCAATATTTAATTAATATTGTTGTGTTCCGGTTTGAAGGATGAATGAGCCAGCAGGTATATTTGCAGACACAAGGGACATCTTAGCACCCAACGTTTGGTACCGCATTGGTGTGAATGGGATATTTCTTACAGTGCCAATATCTACGGGCGGTGGTGACCATCTACCATCAGGTAACTCATTTGCCCGCCTACCTATTATATAACAAATACTTATAAAATTAATAAATTGTGCAAAGTAATAATTACCGATACAATCAGCAAGAACTATTTGTAACAATGTACTCTTTATCAAAATAAATAAACATAGCAGTTACTTAATCAACGTTAATATTTAAACATAATTAACGTTTAACTTTGTAATGTAAAATACCTCCTACTAAACAGTTACTAAGAAGTTAAAAAATAAAATAGATATAACATAACCCATAAGAAAAAAAAGTAATTATGTTAAAACCCATAAAAAAGTGCCATAGCTGGGCTGGGCCTCCTCTCTATGAGATCACAGCGCTACTCTAATGCGGATTGGACAAAAATGTGAACATATTTTTTTCGTCACATGCGAGTCTCCTTAATATGTTTTTATGCGCCGCTGTCCACGAGATAAATTATAAGCACGTGTAAATTCAATGGCGCTTGCCCGGGTCTGAAGCCGCAATCATGGATTGAGATTCACGTGTTCTAACCACTGGGTCTTCTCGACATCGAGAAGACAGAAGTCGACATCGACAAGATACAAAATCTAACGCACACGTACTAAGAGAGGTTTTTAATTAAAAGTTTGTTATAAATATAATATACAACACAATATTAACATCAAAATAAAAATTATTTGTAAATAAAGAACGAAAATTAAGCACGAAACGAAAAAAAAAAACTGAATTTGTTTACAAAAAAATAATTAAAAAATTCAAGTAACTTACAGTTTTGTCTAGAAGGTAGCTCGCTGGGAAAATCAACGGAATATACGTAATCATGTAAACCATCGAGGTCCAGTAGACCGTGATACTCGTGACCCCGTAGTACTTCACCACAGCGTCCTGAATTATGCTGTATTGCAACCATTGCATCGAATTAGTGGCCGAGTAGAGAACGAAGATGAACAAAACCAGCCATCTAATCGGAAAAACATTATATTCAACTGTCGTCTTCTTAGTCGGCGAATCTAGAACACCCCCCTTTTCTGCTACACCGTCCATCACGCTCCCGCATACTTCAAGATTCTTAGAATCCGTCATCGTTGTAAATATTTCTATATTATTGTCGCTTGGAAGAATAAATTTCTACTATGGCACATGAATTTACTAAATCTACAAAAATACGTAAATATTAATAATTTTAAATATATCTTTAGTTTTTGTAACGCTATGCGTTATCAGTTTAATATATATTATTGTCAATTTTCCGCGCGTTTTTTCAAATCGCGGGGCTTGGTCTGTAAGCGTGAGAGACGCGCGGCCGCCCGCAGTCGACTGTTTTCAATTTTCCTCAATCACGGCCCGAAGAGCTCCTTCGCACCCTCCGTGAATGATACTCTGATAAGCGATGAGACTAGACCAGTTGGTTTAATATTATTAGTCATCTAGTTATTTACTTTGCTATTATAAATCAAATATATCATTGATTTTACAAATAATAATTAATAAATATCTAGTGATTACTTTTAATATTAACTTAACGAATCCCTTGTAAAGAATTTATTTCTGTTTCCGATTTAAATATAGTAAAATGCAGATTTTGCTCAGTTAAATAAACATCCAAGTCTTAGGATTACGAATTCGATATCTGGCAAAACGGTTCATCAGCTCATGACAACCGAACCTTATAAATTCTCTTAACAAACATTTTTGTTTTGTATTTGAAGAGCGAAACAGAACAGAAACTAATTTTATCGGCACAAACACATATGCAACTGTGTATACATAACTTTACACGCCCTACATATGTAGGTAACTATGTTCAGGTAAAGTTACGTGGTGACTATTGTTGAATTTTGCACACAGTGATTGAATTTGCAACACGTGACGTCACATCCGATACACTCCCCCAGTCCATCGAACAGTTACAAAACAATGTTGAAACAAAAGTTACATCGGCCATTTATCAAATAAAATTCCATTTTTCAGATTCACGTTACATACAAACGTGAGATGTTATTATTTAATAGAATAAAGAAGAAAAACTGATAAAAGCTGGAAGGGAGCTGCTTATTTGTGTGTGCACTTGTGTGCAATTGATTATATTAAGATATAAATATGTGAAGCCCTAAAATTCGTCTTTTACATAATTTTTAACATTCTTAGGCTAGGCCACTTTAGAGAAAAGAGAGAGTTCATTTTTGTATCTATAATTTTCTCCTAAGGAGCCTTTCCACCTAATAATTGTTGTTTATTTATAATTATCCCCAATTTCAACCGCACAATTTTCTTGAGATACTACCCCTGATAGAACAACTTAACGCTATTTGAGTATGAGTTATTTATCCAGAGAGCCGAGATGGCCCAGTGGTTAGATCGCGTGCATCTTAGCCGATGATTTCGGGTTCAAAACCAGGCAAGCACCACTGAATGTTCATGTGCTTAATTTGTGTTTATAATTCATCTCGTGCTCGGCGGTGAAGGAAAACATCGTGAGGAAACCTGCATTTGTCTAATTTCAACGATATTCTGCTACATGTGTATTTCACCAACCCGCATTTTAGCAGCGTGGTGGAATATGCTCCAAACTTTCTCCTCAAAGAGAGAGGAGGCCTTAGCCCAGCAGTGGGAAATTTACAAGCTGTAAATGTAATGTAATGTATTTATCCAGTGACAATAACGATCAGAAATGGGTAGGATACATTTTTTCATGACGTACCTACGGTTCTCTATAGACGATATAAACTGTTAAGAAGTATTATATTAACACGTATTCAAAACAAGACAATTTTTATTCATTAATAATAATAAAAAATTGTGAAATAAAGTGTTAAAATCTTAAGATACTTTGGGCAGGAGAATGTTATCGGATATTTAAAATTATTCGATTTGAAGAAACTGCCATGACCTGGCGGAAGGCAGAGAACCGGTAGCTTTGGTGGACCTTGGAAGAGGCCTATGTCTAGAACTGGATTGCGATTGGCTAATTGATTCTTGTTATTTACTACCGAATAATAGATTATTTATAAACACAAATTAAGTATATTTTAATTCAGTGGTGTTTGCTAATATGCATTTCCTAGCTGTTCCATTGCCGCTTTTCTATGAGACTTTAAGCCTTTCTACGTACACTTTATGTCAATTTTCAAGTTCGACTTGAACTAGCACCATTTACGTATCACACTCCAGGTGAAATGTTTGAAAGTAGTTCAAGTTATTTGATAAATGTCTTGAAGCACCTTGATAATAAGTACTACCAAGGCGCTTCAAGACTTAAGTGACGTTACTATGTGGATATACAAATACAAACAAAACGAATTACCAAACGTTCAGTTGAAGAAAGAAGAAAATATTAATTTATCGAATGTACCTACTAGAATTTGTACTATTAAAAAAAAGAGTATATAAGTTATTAAATTAAATCAGTCCACGACTCACGAGGGCAGAGCTAATTTAAAACGTTTATAGCGAAACTGTTTATATAAAGACAAACTGTGTACTATATGCAGTTTATATTTTAAAAAATAACATTCATAATGATAAAGTGTTAGGTTTACCTATCGAATAACATCAAATATATTTTAAAGTAATTTTAATAAACATTTCGTTTTTATATAATTTTACTTTAAATTTTATTTAACTAATTTTATACTATGAATTAAAAAAACAATAGGATTGGCTTGACTTGAGAAATTGGCGAGAATTGTGTAGGCGGTACGATAATCGATTCGCTACAAGATAATGTATGTTAAAATTAAGTTAAAGTGAGAAATTAATTGTTTGTATCGCTGGCAATTTGTTGCAGTGGAGGTTGAAAAAGATGCAGTTAGCGTGTGTGAGTGATAAGGAATCTGAATATATAAATATCAGTACTGGTAAGATCTGCGTACAAGTTTTTAAAGATATCTACCTCCCAAAAGTACCTTGATCCATTTATATTTTGTATTTTTAAATAATAATAATACAAATTATCGTCAAAGTACATACGCAGAAATCAGTATACTTTCATAACAAAAAAACTTTTAATGTCATTATTAAAACAAATAAGTAAAGTTATTTTTGGAAAATAAAAACAACCTAAGACATGTTTTCAACTTTATAACGAGATTTTATTTCAATAAGTTTTTATATATACAATCAGAATCCTTAGAAAATCTATTGATTGTGATACAATCAAAATCAAAATCTATATAATTATACTTTCTTCAAATAGACTTTTACAATAACTTATGAATCGTCATTTCGCAGAATCATTTATATGTTCTTCAAACGAAAGACCCGGCAAGAAACTTAGTAGTTAAGCTTTTCCAACATTTGAGTTACAATATTATGACAGTTAAATTCATATCCTGTTTGAAAGTCAACAAGTACCACGCTCCTCTCTTTTTAATCATCTAAATAACCTTATTTGTTTATGAATCGGCATCTACGTAACGTTATACAAAATATTAAAAATAAGTATATTCTAGTACACCTTCATGAAAGCAAATCTATTCAATGCGATGGGCGTTTCAGCCTCAGTCTTTTGGGAGCTTATTTCACGCCAGATACTAAAAAATGCAATACGAGCGGGTACGAGCTGCGTCGTATTTTGCTCGCTGAAAACATCGCCAATCGAGATAATTAACAGATGTTCGCTTGCATAACTCTTGTATAATTATGGACAGAGGAATTACGAGTACTAGCTACCTTTTATTCTACGCTTTTTTAAATTCAAAAATAAACGTTAAAATGAAAATGAAGTTGTATTCAAAATGACTATATTTATAGTATTGAACTATTATTACAACGTGAATATTGAATATGTATTATTATTATCATGTTCCGGTTCCACTACAGTTATTTATCGAGAAATGCTGATAAGTATTTTATTATATTAATAGTATAGCTCATTTCATAATAAAATAAAACCTTTTTTTAATAATATCACCCTAATTTGTCTGACTTACTGATGAGCAGCTGATGGTAAGATGTCAACATATTCATTGACATTGTTGCTGTAACTTTTAACGGCGTTATATTAACAATTCGTTACATCGCCAATGCCCCACAAACCTTGGGAGCTAAGATGTTATGTCCCCTGTGCCTGTCGTAACACTGGCTATCTCGCCTTTCAAACCGGAACGCGACACTATTAAATATTGCTGTTTGGCTGTATAACTTCTGATTAGTACCAAGTAGGATTTATATTAGTTGATATTTTAATTCGTTTTACAAATTATTTCCTTAGCGGATACAAAACAAAAGTCTCACAAATATCTCATACGTATACTCGTATAGCACCTTTGAATATCATTCTGTGTTCGGTTCCTTCTAATTTAGATAAATTATAGGGGAAGTACGGACATTATACATTTTGAACAGTTAACAAAGCAAAACGTAAATGCAATTTACTCTATCATGTGAATATTCTGATAATATGATTGCTAAGAATTCTCATTGCTCTAAAATTAATAATATTACTAACTAATAACAATACGTATTTCTGGTTCGACTCGCGCTTAGTTTTTGTTTTTTTAAATAAATATTTTATTAAATTTTCAGTAAGGAATTTTCTACAGATATGTAGGCCAGCAAAAACTTTTACTACGTTTTTTCTACAAGAGTTTATTATGACACACGTCATTAAATGATTAAATATATTTTTACAAACAGCAGTAAGTTTTACATGTAAACAATAATCGTCTATTATTATTGAATGTAATGTTTGAATGAATAGCTTATATATACATATTATTAAAACGTATGAGATGAATGATTTGTGTACATCACGTGCTTGACGCCAAAGGAAAACATCGTGAGAAAATCTGCATGTAATTGTACTAATTCTATCACTTGTAAATAAATTTCTCATTGCGAGAAAGGAAGGTCTTTGCCCATCAGTGGGACATTTATGTTATTTTCTATTTATGATATTAGCGTATTTAATAAGTAAGACGAGAAGACTGTCTAATGTTTGAGCTAGCCCAGAGACACGTAATTAAACTCTATGAAAAGTGGATAGCGGCGTTTTCAGCAAATTGCTGAGGTCGTTAGCTGAACAGCTGCCACAGAACTTATGCCTCCATATAATTACGTGAATATATTGGAGACAGTAGGGAGCAAACCTGATACTGTTGGCATGTGAACGTGAACAAATAGGTGTGTTGTTAATTTATTATTAACACGATACAAGATTTTAGGTTTGTCTAAATTTTGAGAACCGATAATTTTAATCAAAACTATGTTGCCTGTAATTCAATTTTTCTATTATCTCGAAAATAATATTATCATACTTAGTTAGGAAAATATTTAAAGTGCCTGGTAAAAAAATCATAGCAAAGTTTTATAAATATATTTTTGCTAAAATTATATTTATTTTTACGATATGTTCCATTACAACTGTATATTAGTTAGTAGTTACTTCAATAGTTTGTGTCAAATAAATCAGTAATTCCTGGCACTTCTCAAGCTTCAGTAATTCTAATATTTGATAGTATATTAGAAGCAACAGTACCTTTAGCTGACAGCTGGCAGCCTCTAAATCATTAAATAATTTCGGAGCATTACAAACATATTACGACACATACTGAATACTAAGTATGTGTGAAATAAAGATTTTGAAAGCTAACAGGCAAATTGGACATAAAGAGGTTCCATCGTATATTTTTTATCTGTTCACCTCTTAAAAACTTTATCAATCTCAAGTCCTTTACCCAAAGGCTGTCTGGAAGAGATAGCTTCTTAACGATAAGACCGCCTTTTGTAAGTACATAAATTAATTTATTTCTGTTAATACCGGCACTTTTTTGATATAATTTTCATTTATAATCATTTCTATTTGACGTTAAATGCAATGCAAGTTCTAGTATTTCTGTTCACACTTTTACATATCTACAAAAAAAATGTTTCAATGTCTATAAATCTCTATCTTCAATGACACATGTACAAAAGAGCTGACGCTGAATTTCATACAGGGCTTTAAATTGAACCACGTAGGCACTTTGAGCGCAATATATCATTTCTATAACCATTGTCCCGACCCATACATGGTAGGTACATACGAAACCATACATCAATCTTCTCCAGACAATGCTTTTCATAAAACATTACTCTATTAAAAATATATATAATTAATATTGTACGCCGAAAGGACCCAGCGGTCAGGAAACGTAAATCTTTTTTTTATGCTATACGTGGCAAACGTATAACGTAAATATTTTTTTTTATGCTACAAGAACGGGGGGCAAGTGTGTCCGAAGGTGAAATTCAGATGCCGCGATTAATCCAACAATTCATCGGAATATTGCCTATTAAAAATGCGATAGAATATGCATAGTGATTCAAAATCAGCGCTACGCAAAGCCAAAAAATCAAGTCAGTTTTATAGAGCTTGATCGTCGATAATTCGAACTGCTCTGCGTTGAATACAGTTAAATGAAAGAATGAAAGAAACTGGGGAGCACCCCCGCCCACAGATCAAATAGTCACAGACCAGACTTTGTACACAATTGTATACTTATTTAATATCATATTCACCGTATTTATTTATGTTTGAAAATTGAAACTAATCCAATAAGTTTGCCGACGAGCCGAGGCAAACGCCACTGAATTTACATGCTTAGTTTGTATTTTTAATCTAACTCGTGCAGGTCACCGCTTTAGAGCGGCGGGGTGGAATAAGCCGTGTCCTCAAAAAAAGAGAAGACCTTAAACCAGCAGTGCACTCGCTGTTACTTTATGTAAAATATTCAATGTCTTCTATAATTTCGCAGCTAACAGGCTTCTATCTACGCAACACTATCTGTTTAAATTTTAGCATATTTAATTTGAAGGTTTTTCTAAGTATCTTGAAGATTGAGGCTAGGTGGTAGGACTTTGTTCAAACCCGTCTGGGTAGGATCCGATCTCAACAGATATTCTGCCGCCAAGCAGCAATACTTGGTATTGTTGTGTTCCGGTTTGAAGGGTGAGGGAGCCAGTGTAACTGCAGGCACAAGGGTCATAACATCTTAGTTCCCAAGGTTGGTGGCGCATTGGCGAAGTTAGGAATGCCCCATTGTCTATGGGCGGTGGTGCCACTTAACATTACATTAAAAAAAAAAAAAATTAAATCGAGAATATCTTGTGAGTAAAGATTTTAAATAATATACGCAATCAAGTGGTGGACAATGATATAAAATATGTGTATTTGCAGGCAGTAAATGAAATCAATTCTATGAACGGAACATTCTCGGAAAACGGGAAATGGAGTTATCCAACTGTAGACGGGACAGAGGCCGCTACGTTAAGTTTCCATTCTTGCGCATAGCGGTTCAACTACACTTTTGCATATACTAAAAATTTGCAAGTTTACTTTTAAAACTTTCTACGTGTTTGAGTTAAATGCGTTATTATAAGTTTAACCAACGATTTGTAAATATGGCTTCAATATTTTGCACAAAATATTTATTTATTCCGGACACACCATCCAAAAAAAATTTAAAGGTGATTTATGTTTGTTTTTTTTTTCATTGATATGCAATGTGCTCTGTGTGTGTGCAATGTGTTCTAGTGCTCTTGGCGATTAATAAAACATCGTGAGAAAACTTGCATGTGTCGGATAACATCTAACACATTTGTACCAGTGCAGCATCGAAGTAAGATAAAGCCCTTAAATCCCTCTTTAAGAGGAGAGGAAGCCCTATAAATCATAGAAAAATAAGACTTAAGGGTACAGGTTTGTGCTGCATCGTTAATAACAACTTATTCCACTTTTGAGGATAACGAATCGACGATTAATTTACGACGCTCCTCATTTGCGGTCGAACGGAAGAGACGGTTCACGATTGATTTAAATGTTATAAAACGAACTGCTTTCCGGATCGTTTGGATTTTAGATCATTTCAAAGTCATGTAGGTCTTTCTGTCATGTAGGTAACATTATACAAGATATACTTAATTCGTGAACACTAAATACTATTAAATAGAAAATGCAATTTACTACCATTCGTTCTTAACGTAGATGAACCAAAAAGAACTAGTAAAAACATTATAGTCGCTCTTTTACGCACATTAAAGTATATTGTACTATTTTTTAATATATATATGGACGGGAAAAGGAGCCACCTGGTTTGTTTCATATATTGGCGCTGTGTAATATTAACCATTCCTTACAACACCAATGTGCCACCAACCTTGAAAACTAAGACGTCATGGGCCCTGTGCCTGTAGTTACACTGGCCCCCGGAACAAAACAATCGGCGGTTGAATATCTGCTGAGTGGGTGGTATCTATTCAAACAGGCTTGCACAAAATCCTACCACAGAGTAAATAGATACTATAATAAAATTATCACGAGTATCTAATAACTGTATAATTATCTCTACTGATATCATACACGTATAAGATGTATAACTGACTCATAGTTTAAGCGACGACAATCCTAATTATTGTTTGCATTGTTTTTATACGTGCTACAAATAGGCATAGACAATATTTTAAAAAGGAGTCTTTAAAAGAATCGATATTGTAGCTGAGCTCTTACCCTGCAATAAATCTATATAAAGTAAAATTTATCGCCGTTCAGATACAAGTTTAAATCAACATAAATAAAAATGTTCGCGTTGCAACATTATTTACATTTTTCATTCATCATAGCGGTAACGATAGAAGCGGTCTTATAAGATCCGAAGAAATTCTCGGCATATAAAATTTTCGACCGCCTCTTTACGAACGGAAATATGAAAGATGTCAAAGACGTTTTAGTTTAGAATTTATGTTATACGGCTTCAACTAACGCTACGCTTGCGGTAAACTAGGATTACCTATACGTGCTTGTTTCATTGTTTGCCAGATTGATAAACGTTCATGGATTCTACTGTAGTCATTTAAGAGTGAAGGCATATCATTGAATACAAGATTATATTAATGATAAAAAAATGGCCTTAGTAATTATTTTCAGATAGGATATAATTACATTCTCTGTAAATAAATGGGTTGAAAAGAATAACTACAGTTTCTTGTCGGATCTTCTTGGTAGAATCTACTTTTGGAACTGGTGGTAGTTTTACATTTAATTCAACACTGAAACATGATGATTAAAAATTTTCTTTTATGTGCCTACTTAAATATCTTGATTTGATTTGATTTGAAAAACTTCAGAGAATAATCTAAGATTCGCCTGCAGTCATGTCAGTTATTTTTAAAAAGTCGGACAAATTGTATCATTAGAAGTTGCGAACTGTAATGCTCAGTTGTTCCCACTGACTCAGTAATGCGTGAGTCTCGTCACTCGATGACGAAGTACTGTAACGTAATGCTCAAAATCGAATCTACAGTTGTTATCATTTGTATTACAGGCAAATACTCCCCGTGAGGGTAATCCATGATTATAATTTCCTTAATAAAACTATTTTCACTACTGCTATTGAAATTAGCGCGTTCAATCATACAAAATTTTCCGCTAAAGCGGGAAATAGGATGTGTACATATTATTTTTCTGTCAGTTTTATAACATTCGTTTATATATAATAAAAAATGTATACAATACCTAAAGCAGGATTATATAATTAAGTCAAATAAATTGCAAGCTCGACAAATATAATATTATAGATCCTAATATGGGACGTGAAATGCTATCTGTGAGATTTTTGTTAATTCTCTTGATATTTATCGACTTACGATGATAAGCCATTTCGTAACGTGTATGTTGTAATTATTATTATTTTTTAGTCGCGTACTAAATTTAGACCTTCCATGATTGCATGATAGCTCTACGGATTAAAGAAATAAAAAGTTATATCTTATCAAATATAACGCCTACTGTATTAAATTCGGGTTTATATGACATTTATATTCGCCTCTCAAGATAATATGATAAATATTAGAATGCATCGGAGATAAAGTTATCTTAGAACAAGTAATTTACAAAAGACATGTGCCGAGTTATCTTGTTAAATTCTGGCGGCAATAAATCCTTGTATATTATGTTTAGAAATGTTTAGTTTTCCTTATAAATAGTTGGGTTTTGGTATAAGAAGGTCATTTAATGGTTAAGGGACGGGTACAGTGACCTCCAAAACTATTTAACAAAGGAATATCATTTTAAACTTTGTCCAGAATTATTTAAATTAATAAGGCGGAATGGTGATTGATTAGTCTCTCTAAACAACTGTCAATGTCTGGCAAAATAATAATTAGAATAACTCAGAATTAATTAAAAAACTTATTACTAAATTTCATAGTGTTAATCATTAAAATATAGTCTTTGAATAATCTGTTCATCACTCAGGAAGATAATCGAATATAATTTGTTCTTACCAAATTTGAACTTAGGCAAACGGTTATGAAAAAAAAATCTATCGGCGTAGAATTATGTTTCTACAAAAAGTTAATTATAATATAATAAAGTAATTTAATTTGTTATTAATCGATTATGATAAAGGCTTTTATCAGAAAAGGTTAAGTTTAGAAAGAAAACGTGAGTTCTGCTGAGTTTCTTGGGAGGGTTCTTCTCAGGTTGTATTTTCATTTCCGAACCGGTGGTATTGTTTAATTAGACAATCAATAAGAAAATGTAATGATTCTATATTGAAAAAAGGAATTTAAAATGATTTGATTTAATTATTCATACTTTAATATATATATATTTCTAAATGAGTAAAGTATTTATTAATTTATTTAATATAGTGTGGGCAGAGGCCATCTGGGGATAAGTCACCCCACTTACATTCGCCTTACGCAGGGCGCGTTAGGTTAGGTTACCTTTAGGATTTAAAATATCTGGCCAACACAACAATGTAAATTATTCCTGTTTGGCCTTTATTTATTCATCCAGATGGATTTGCGCAAATATGCCATACCTTAGATAGGCCCTACCACCAAATATAAGATGGCTGAAAGGAAAGATAATACGTGTCATGCACCGAATTCTGTTTAGTGCCCATTTATGAGATAAAACTGGTAATAAATATTAACCTAACGAAACAAATCACAAAAGTATTTTAATAATATCGTAATAATAACATCAAATATTTTTAAACAACAACGAGCGTTAATGGAAACAACATTGTAACGAAACAAAGTGAAATGATTAATTTCGCAGACATTTTGCGAGGTCCGGTGACCCGGAATTTGATGAATTCTCTTTGTTATTAAAACAGTATTAATATAAGCTGATTAATAGGGTTTCAATGTAAAATAATAACAATTCAACCCTAATACAAATCCAAAGATAAAAACAAGAGGGCGTTGTATAGGAAAATATAATGTTTTTGTTTTTTTCCTTATCCTTAATATGAACTCATGTGTTATTACCTACATTGTTAATTGGTGCAGGCTTTGTGTAAGCCTGTTGTGTTTCTACCGGCTAACAGCAATACTTTGATGACATACAAAACATATTAAAGCATGTTATTTATTTAAAAAATATATCAACCATTTACAAGATTGAATTTAATGTAAATCTACTGGAAAGAGAAAACTCAGTAGCTACTCTAATTTTCATCAGCCTTGTGGAATTAGGCAACTTCATATAAAGAAGTAGCAAAGCGGGCTGCTGTCAACTATTTATAATATTTTACATTTAATTTTTATGTAAAAAATGAACAGCCTGTAAATGTCCCATTGCTACGACTCCTCTTTAGAGGAGAGGGTTTGGAACTTATTCTTATCTAATAATTAATATTGTTATATAAAAATATAGGTAAATATTAAAAAGTTTTTAATATCAAAATACCACCTTTAAGATTCTTTAAAATTGTAGTCATCGAATAGTATCGTTTTACGACAACAAAATGTTATACGAGTATAAACATAAAATGCAGTTTTGTAAAAAAGACATACATTGAATTTGTTATATTATTATGAAGGAAATTCAACTAAAATGTAGCATATTTCCAATAACAAGATTTGTAAAGAGGGTCCGAAGCGAGCTCCCAACGACGATTTAGCGAAAATACTTTCGCATTTTATCTTTTCAATTTAAGTAACTCGATTTCAGTTGTATGAACATATCGGATAAAGGCAATAGTCGAAGTTTCTTGGAATATTCATAGAATCAGGCTTTTATAAAGCACTTATTTTTGATCTTCTGTTCTAGTAAGCCATCAATCCGTAAGCCTAGATAAGTAACATCGATTGATGAAAACTTTTCAATAATATATTTGAACCGACTTCGGAACTATGACCGAATGTACGATTTAGACAAAACGTATCTTGCTAACAACCACCAATACCAAATCTTATGATGATTTCGTTCTGACCGATTTCGGTCACGTGAGCGTATCAAGACACTCATCATAATCTGATGGAACGCGGCAAGTCCGACATGACCGGAAAGAGTAGCACGTAAAGCACGGCTTTACGTGTTGCCCAAGGCACAGGAGATTGTTCACACTTCCAACCTGTTCCAACCTGTCCTGACTCCGAGCTGTTATTGAGAATCGAAAGGTCAGAAAAACCGAAAATATTTTTTATCTGCTCAACCTGCAGTTTGAACCCTAGACCTCTGGAACTGTGCCTTATATCTAGCCGGTAGACCAACGAAGCAATCAGAACTTATATTGATATATTAAATATACATCATTAAAATCACTTCTAAACGAAAAATAATAAATACTCGAATATATACGTAAGTGGTTGACCCCTAATTTGTTTTATAAATGTCAGAAGGCGAAGAAAAGGCGGGATACTATAATTTCACAAGCGACATTACGATGGCTCGTTATTTTTTTATCTCAATTTCATACATGGACAGACATATTTCTGTTAAATTAACATTTCACGGAATACATTACGATAAATATACTTAATAGTAAGTAATAATGTAGGTACTAAGCAAGACAGCAGGTATGAATGAATAATGTTACTGGATATTGAAATAGATCAGAATCAACTTCTTACTGATCTTGGCTTAAAAATATTTGAAGAGCTTGCTAGCTTTTAGTATCTTTTGGCTTGTTATATTATGTATGTATCATTTTTTATTTTTCATTCCATATTTCAAAAGTAGAATTTTTCGCTAACGGCTAAAGTGAATAAAACGGCTGAAATAATTTATTTTTGTTTTAATAAAAATCGGGGAACTTGCAGCATTTCCTACAGGATCCAATCTAAACCAACAAGGCACCCAACCACTCAAACAAAAAAAAAATGATATAATCAAACATTTATGAATAAATTACCTAATGAATAATAAATTACAAAATGATTAAATTACATTATGTTATTTAGTATTTGGATTAGGACTACAAAAAATGAAATAGGTTCTATGTAATAAAACAATTATCATTAAAAATATTTAATAAATTTAGATTTATTCATTCTTGATTTTGGCCTCAATATACTGTGTTTCAATTATTTTCTTCAACCACCACGTCAAAGAAAAAGAAAAAGATATTATGTCGACAAATTTCCATACATGTTGACACGATATCTGTTCTGTGAGAGAAGCGCAACAATTAATACCAAAGCAGGTACAGAGGCCGTGTATTTATAATACTATCTTAGTTATTTATGCGCCTAGTTTTAAAGATTATAGATAAATCAACACGAATGATTTAAATGTCTGATAAGGATCATGCGATATTACGAGCTCGAAGCAACAGACGATCTTATCAGCAAGCATCGCTAAGTATTGTTTAATATATTGTAATTTTATAACAAACACTGATGTCCCTACTGATTTGAAGAAGACAAAATAAGTAATTATGACAGCAGATAAAAACAACTGCTGCAAATATTACTTTAAAGAAACTCAATCTAGTAGAATCAAAATTAACTAATGTAATACGAGTGTGTTTAGTATTTTTTTTTTCTTTGCCATTATTATATTTTATTTTGCATTTACTAATTATGGTTCGTTAATAAATAAATCATAAATTCACTCACCGTTTTATCCAGCAGCCAACTAGCTGGAAATATCAGGGGCACGTACGTTAACATGTACACCATTGAAGTCCAAGACACAACATTGCTCGTAACACCATAGTACCTCACTATAATATCCGATATTATCGTAAACTGAGTCCACTGCAGGGAATTCGATGATGAGTACAGCACGAATAATGCCAACATCACCCATCGAGTCCTGAACACCGTGTAAGAATCCTTCACCTCCATTATAAGACCGTCCATAACACTCCCGGACACGTCATGCTTCACCGGGTCCTCTTCTGAGAGGAACAGCTTCGAACTGATCGGCTCCGATGGATTACGGATCCCATTTGCTACGTTATCAGTCTTAGCTGTCATTTGTAAAACTTTGAAATCCTCGATAATATTAATTTTATCACAAACGTTATCTACCGCCGCTTAAGTCTTATTGTTGCAATAAGACACTTGGTTCCTATAATCTATTTTAATCACTTTTATGTCGGTATTGGTCCCCAATTCACTTCGTTCGATTTAATAAGTTTTAAATTACTTGTGACATTAACTATTATTATCAGTCTTTTATTACGTTTATTATGTGAGATTGCGAGGAACTTTTGTTTGAACTAATATATATGTAATTTAAATTATGCTAAGGCTTTCGACTTTCCTAAGACGTGATTGTTTTCTTGACTTGTCCGAATCTGCAAGTTCACGGCCATACCCACAACACAGTCATCATTGCGTGATTTATATTCACAAAGATGATATAGAAATATGTCTGTCTCTTTCTCGCGTCAAGCAGAACGTATAACCGCGTCACAATTTAACGGTAGATACAAATAAAATGAGTTACACTATAAAATACATTACTGGAACACATGGAAAAGTACGTGAATAATTAACGACTGATTTACCGCAGCTACCTTTATAATTAGGTCAGGTTACGTCAGTAAGCTAATCTGATAAGGAAGATAATTACAACATTGTCTCGAGAAAGATTTTGCAATGAATCGAAGTATCAGGAATGTGATTTGTTTTATACTTGTAGGTAAACTAAGAAACACGTATTAAATTAGATATTAAACCGATTTTACCAAAGCGTTTAAGCGTACCTAAAAATAGTCTAAAACGAAACTCCTGTTCAAATGAATAATTATCTGAACTGACTTGAATTCACTGAACAATGGTTCACTTAAAAGTACCGTCAGCCAAATAAAATGAGTCATTTTTAAATTAAAAAAAAGAAAATCTACTGACTTGAGAATATAGAGTAGGATTTTTTTTTTTATTTTCGATTGGCTGATATAAATTACTAGAACGATGGTCATACTGAATTATGTACTTCGATATATTAATTAAATGTCAATTAATTATTTACTGTACGCACGTTTGACTACATTACTGTATATTAATAACTTACGACTGTACAATACAGATAGACAGTATGATATTTTATGTATCTAACCAGACTTATATAAAATTTTTCGCATTCCATTTTCAAAATTAATAAGACAAAATTGTGTCAAATTTATGGTTGTTAAGATTTTAAATATAACATTTTAAGAACAGATTTCAGAACAACCATGGATGTGTCAGACGTTTGAAAAGAGAACAGAAAATAGGAATCATATTATTGAAATACAAAAATATAATCAATTAAATAACTAATGAGGTTGCATGAGAACATGGCAATTGCATCTATAGTGATATTACAAAGAGGTCAAATTTGTTGGTTTGTATGTAAGGAGTAATCACCGGAACTAATAACTAATGATTCAATTCAGTTTTTTTTTTCATTTATAGAAAGAACTTTCCGAGTCCTAAAAATTTAATTGGTATCGTGTAGTTTTCTTTATTAATTAATTTCACCCGTACGAAGCCGGGGCGGAACACCCGTTGTGGCATTAAAGGAAAAGTAGGCTACCTGTATTTTTTCAATTCCGCGTGTAATATTCTCTCGACTAATGCTCGAATTTAATCAATAACAAATCGGGGGAATATGTCCAAAAAACGTAAATTAAAGTTTTTATTATTTAACAGTATGGGCTCGATTTAGCTAGGCAACGACTTGTGATTTATCAATGCACATATTATCTAACATATAATCTTTGTCATCATCGAAAACAGATTAGGGTATAATTTTTTTTACCCTACCCTTTACCGTTGCTTTGCTTATTTTTGATGACACAAGGCACGGGGGAAACTGGATGGTGATTACGTCAGCATGATAAATTAAAATAGATTAAAAATATATGTACTAGTTATGTTAGTATATATATGGTTAGTAACAGTTTTGATTACTTTTGGTCACTAGAGGGTTAATAAATAATTAATAAAATCTTACTTGTAATACGTAATAATTGAATTGCTTTAAAGCACAAATGTATTGTTTCTGCGATAAGCTTAAAGAGGTTTCATTTACTTATTACGTTTTAAATCCCAATTATCCAGGTATTTGCAGGGTATGATTATGTTATCGGTACTTTTGTTAGCTTGGTTGGAAGCGATGGATTCGATGGAATATTAGACGTCCTTAAAATGAAATGGCGCGATGCTAAGCGACTAATCTTTCCACTCAATTGCATTTAGAATAATGAAACAAAAACTATGGCAAATATATATTTTGTTACGCTGAATAGCAAATTATTTGTGAAAGATTGGATTCTTGCTATAAACAACACAAACTGGTGTGTTAACCGGTTATCTAGAATAGAATATACATATATAATCTAGAACAAAACAGGCCACGTTAAGAGGTATTTTCTACAATTGTTGTTATGCCATAAATTATATTACGATTTCAATGATTACGATGAGTAACTAGGCCGCGTGTCACGTAGATTTTTTTAATTAAAATTAGTAACAAAATTGTATAATCACTTCCTTATGTTAGTTATTTGTATAATATAAATAATTTCCTCTGTTGTACGTTTATAAATAAAAAATACAGTGACCTCTTCTAGAGAGTTCAACCGAAAATGTATTCTTAAAAGTTATTGACTTTAAAAATCTTCAACTTCATCACAAAAAGTGTATTGAATTCATACAAATTTTATCTATGAAATAAATACACTGTTTGTAAATTTACTGTAATGTGATATTAGGTTAATGATAATAACTGTAATGAAACTTTTTGCATCAAATTTTTTGCTCCTTTTTTCTGAATAGCAAGAGCAACCGCGTAAATAATAATCGTCGATTTACTTCTGTAACAAGTTTTGTTACGGTTTGGACCGGTGGCCAAACTGACTTGTTACAGAAATAAATCGCCACTACCCCATTTAAATAAAGGCTATTTTAGCATATCAAAGAAAGGATTAATTTTAATAATTTTGCAAGGGGATAGCGGAATATCGCCGACCCCATTAATATTCTCAGTCAAAGGACTAGGTCTCTAAGTCGACCTTAAGAATGGGGCAACTCGACAAAGGTTGGATTTTTGTAGCTAAATAAACATTATTATTGCTTTACTCCGAGATGCAGGCAAGTTGCTAAATACATTTAGAGAGTTTTTTTAAACTGACAAATGCACCTAAATGTGGGCGTTCTCTTCTCCTAACAAAAGGTTATGAACTTATTTCACTACGCTGCTCCAATACTAGTTGGCTACGTAGTTGGATACACATGTGTAATTTTATCCGATGCATGTTTCCTTGTAAAATATTCCTTCAGCGCCGAGCTCATGGAAATACAGTGGTAATTGACGGAGTTAAACCCTTAATCTTCGATTAAGATTCACTGGGCCGTTATAGAATTAGTGATGGGACGAAAATCGTTCTACATTCAACTTAACCGATTTTCAGCAGCTGGAGCCGAACTTCAGTATTCAGCCAAAATTGCCGTATCTACTATCTACTGGCGCTATCTTGGCTGAAATCATTAATAGGCCGAATGTGGATTGACCCGAATATGAAGTTTGGCCGAACACTAAAAAAATCAGCCCACTACTGCTAGTTTAAAGAAGAAACCGGAAAGTGTAATTTTGTTTGAATTTGACGCGTATGAATTCTGGTAGGACATTATATTATGAATATTTATTTTCGGCCTACGTTATACTTTTATCATGTACTTGGATAAAAATGAGTTGATTTTGAATTTCTAATAAGCAGTACAAGTTAACGTCGTCGTCCGTAAATCATCAGGCGATTAAGATATTACGATTACATACAGATATAATAATAGTTCACTGAAAATTTTGCGCTTTAAATGTGTGCATTTATTATCAGAACTTTGGAATTGAAGTCAATTGGATTAGTGGTATCATATCATTATCTGATTCAGCGCACATTAATCGTCTAATATACATAGACCTCTTCTATATAATATCCACTAATAGCGATGTATTAGTAATAAATACATATGCCTGTAGGTATTAATCAAGAACTGTTTGTAGTGCAGACTAAATACAGACTATGCATGCAAATCGCATTACCAGCAGTCGCAATACGTAGCTATGTTGCATACATACATTGAAGGTTTGTTTTTACTCCTACAGCCTTGGAAATATACTTAGTAGAATATACTCTTAATTCTTAATACTTTATATTTTAAAGAATACATTATATTTTCAGATATTAGATGATTGCATGAGATGTTTCATTTTGAAAGAGAACCATTTTTGGCTATAAATAAGCTAACATTTCAGGCTTTGTTCAATCCCGTCTGGGCAAACACCACCCACTCATCATTCTACCACCAAACTTCAATATTCAGTATGTTGTGTTTTGATTGGAAATGTGAATGAGCCATTGTAACGGCAGGCATAAGGGACATAAAATCTTAGTTCCGAAAGTTGGTGGCGCATTTAAGTGTTGCATATTTCTTACGACACTTTCCATAGGCTCATTCGGTAGCAAAAAAAAGTACGTAAGTATTATATAGTATATAACATCCTTTGGCTATTTTTGTGCTGCGTGCATTGACTAATCGACGAAAAATCTATAAAAAATAATTGTCTCCGTATCGATTTTGTCTTTAGATAATCCATGGCGCAACATTAAACCACACGAGCTCATTCATAATCAAGAAAACTACGCAAATCTGCAACTTTAATATTGATCACGTGATCACACATTAATTATACTTCTATTCCATCATTAGCTTTTTTCTTTTTGATTGGCTCAATGCTGACTGTCCTTTAACAGTTTTTACTTTTTAGACACTAATTTCCCATGAGCATCATCATCATCACGGGCATTTAGTGTCTAAAAAGTCCTAATCCTTAGATTTTAAAAAGCACTTGAGTTCCTAAGAAGTGATCAGTATTTTAGTTCGTACTAATTTTATCAGTCGTTTGTCAATGCTGATAATGATGCTATTTATTACTTTTATTATCTTGCTTTGCCTTATTCCAAAAAATAAAGAGTAAAAAAATCTTCTTCACCACGACATTTCCTCAGATTATAATCAATGACAGGTTGTTTAAAAAATACAAACAATACTATTAAAACGTAGTTAAAAGCAATACTTTATTACCAAAGTTGTTTTATTGCAAAATATTTCATATGTTACAAGTTCATTGGTTTTTACAATTCACTTGATTACGCTATCGATATTTTTTAAGACAAACAAGCCATTGTTTCAAGGACAGTTAGAAATTATAATCAATTTTATATTCATCCTTCTAAAAAAGTGGAATAACTACGCTTGATTCGTTATTTAAATCTTACATAAATAAATAATCATTTAAAGTTTATCGTGATTCCCGAAATTTGTATTTTTAAATATTTCGAGAAAGAGACAGACAGCCAATATATACAGTATGTATCTTTATCTAACCTGTAACAGCTGTTGAATTCCCGGCATTCAAAATAACACTTTTTTAATGCTTTTTATCTCAAATACAATAAACACATCGAAATATTATTTAATATTATATCATTTTCAATAGAAATATCACATTTAAAACACTTAGTTCACGTAAAACATTATAAAATCACGATGGTTAACGTTTTATTGATTCCCCTTTCAATGATAGACACAAATTGAAATGATTTAAAGTAGTCTCCAATTTAAAACATGGTTCGATCCATCGACCAATTGAAGGACAATCTATTTATACACATATATTTTTTATTGTTTGGATTCGGTATTTTATAGGTTATGTTAGCTACGCGGTTGACAGCCCCGTGAGAAATGACCGCACTGCGCGCATGCGTACCTTTCTTTTATTATTTATAATTTTACGTTCAGAAATGAGGGAGAGAATTTGGCGCCATTATTCATAATATTATTCCAAATAAGTGATGCACAAATTTGACATCATTCAGATGTGTTCACTGCACTGGCAACAAAGCATAACTAAAACGGGTACCAATTACCAATAATGTCGCAAAGGTAAATTGTTTTTATTATTCCCCGGCCCAGTACACTGGAATCTCGAAATATGAGGAAGTGAACAAACGGTGAGGAGCGATTTCAATTATTATATTAGATGACTGTCACAATATCATATTTCATGTAGGTTTAACTGGTTTAATTTCCAAGTATTTTTATATTAGTAAAAAAAGGAAGTCAACGAACTCTAATACTTATAATTTAAAAAATAAGGACAATGTGTAAAGAACCATAGCTATTTAAGCTTTATTATTATAGCTTATTATAATCTACTTACTAAAGTACGATGACAAAACTATAAAAATAAATTACCATTATTTACCGGTCATTCTGTATTTAGAAATTGTAATATAGTCACATCATTGAACATAGGCGTGTTTTTTATTATTTTCGATGTTTCAAATATTGATTATCTCAGGAACGATGGTTCTTAGGAAGATTTTTTATTATGTGCCAATAAATCTATTCCTATCCATTATTAACCATATGTTAACTCATCGTTTAAGAGAACATTTTTGACCCTTTTAACGTTTGACCTTGAATATTTATTTGGAGACAATAGGTTGCGACGATTGTCATTTCTGATATTTAATTTATAACGAAAATATTATATCTAAGATCTGTATCAATTTATGAGAGAGTCACTTCGAGGATCAATTTTATGAGAATAATGATAAACTTGTCACAATTTTTTGACCGAACTATTAAATAGAAAATGCAGGAATCACCTAAACTATTGATACTAATTTAAGCCGCCTGTGTAATATTTATAGCAAAATATATAATCAACTGTTTTATATTTTTAAACTATAAGGATATAAACAAGTATATTAAAATTGTAAAAATAATAGTGTACAATAAAATCCATATTATGTACGAGTGTTACAGTTTCTAAAACGATTTATATAAAACCAATGTCACTCAGTTCAATCGATTACTGTGGACATATTGATTTAAATGAATCCACCGGACCGAGCGAGGAATTGGGTCAGGATTAGAAAGACATAGGTAGGTTCCGGTAAATTGGATTTTGTTTTATTTCATTTGCTTCTGCAAGAATAATTACAGTATATTTTGCAATTTATGTACAGATTTTATCGAACGCTTTGTTTTTTGCTTGCGACTTCGTGTGTTCGATTGTAATATCTTATTATCCGATGAGTGAAATAATGAATCTTGACTTCATTGAAAAGTATCAAACAGAAAAACGCAATAATTTTTTAACGCCCAAGGTGGGTTTGAAGGCAAGACGGCGGGATCTGCGAACTTTAGCTAGCCACTAAACAATAATATTGAGTAAGTGGTGAGTGAGTCGGTAAATTGACGAGTGGTTAAGTTTGTCGTCAATACACCATGAATGTATTTTTTTTTCCTTAACATTAAAATTGTCCAGAGTCAAATCAAATCAATTTTATTCAAGTAAACTTCACAATGAAGCGTTTTTAATTAATAATAATAATATTTGAACTAATATTTAAACAATACCACCGTTTCGGAAAAAGCCTCCAGCGAGAAGAAACGGCATGAAACTCGCATAGTTGCTTTTTCCGAATAAGCAGCTTTACAATGCTGTTTTTCACAATAATTAGTGTCCTGTGATGGAACAAGAGCCTAAATCCAGTTGTTTTTTTTCTAAAAAGTATAGACTAGTAGTAGACTCTTAAAATAAATTAAAATAGAGCGGTATCTGAATGAATATAAATTGATATTTTATTTATATAGATTTTTATTTACATACATTAAATTCAAAATAAAAATAATGCTTGTGTTATTTTCTAAAAATGATAGAAATTTTATAAAAAATTACACACAAAATACATAATATTTTGTAAGTACGTGTGTTTCTATAAAATCTTATAAATATACCTTCATTGAGTTTTCCGAATTCTTTCAATTAAAGTTCACTAAATTTTACTTTTTTTTTTTTACTTTACTGGACATTCGCCTAACGCTCGGAGCAGAAAATGTTGAATACGTGAACGAGAATCCAATAAAAAAAAATAAAAAAATTGAAACAGCCGTATAGTATCTGTGCGAGACACAAAAAGTGTACGCGTTTAAATGAAAACCATTTACTTAGCGAATATTGTAAATTTGAAAATGTTACGTATGCAAGAAATATAGTGAATAGTAATACAGCCAATGATTCATGAGTTCAAACCCAGGCAAGAACCACTGAATTTTCATGTGCTTAATTTGTGTTTATAATTCATCTCGTGCTCGATGGTGAAGGAAAACATCGTGAGGAAACCTGCATGTGTCTAATATCAACGAAATTCTGCCACATGTGTATTCCACCAACCCGCATTGGAGCAGCGTGGTGGAATATGCTACAAACCTTCTCCTCAAAGGGAGAGTAGTCCTTAGCCCAGCAGTGAGAAATTTACAGGCTGTTAATGTAAAAAGGAGACCCAATGTTTCACATAAAAAAAGCTGTGTGTAATTTTGAAAGTGTAAAAATTTAAATGTTGCCTACTGGTAATTAGTATTACGTTCTGAAGTCGTAATTGCTAGCTGCTACTATCTAACTATTGAATACCTATCACAGATGCGTCAATTATCATAATATATCAATCTGATTTCTGACAAGTCTAAAAGAATGAGATTTTAAAGCCCCCAAAAAATAAAAATAAAACTAAGTCAGAGTAACTTAGTTCGTCCAATTTGCTAGTTGCATGACAATTTGTACTTGTATTTATTTGTGGTTAATTTAATTTTGCTTTTATAAATATTAACAAGTTATTTAGTTATTATTATTCATCATTATTTTTGACGTAAACAGTCTAAATAAATAATGTCTTACCATACAAAACCTCATGTCGAGATCGAGCAATATCTAAATCGGAACTTTATTCATGGATATCCGGGCAGACTGACCCATTTCCCCGTCTGTTGAAGCTCTAATCAGACAACGTAGATATTTGATTAATACCTGCATATGAATATGACTAGATTTGTAGGTGGTTTAGGTTTAGTTTAGGTTTAATTTCACAAAAAATTAAGACAACCTGTTTGAAATTGTCTTATAAAATAAAAAAAAACTTTTGAAAGGTTTATTTCAGAAGTCTGAGATGTAAAAGTCTTCCCTTGTAATATTAAAAAAAAACAATAGTCGCAGTCACAAAAACACTCAGTTAATGACATAATTATTATAACTAAGTAGTTATTCGATTTAATATTTCAAGGGATATATTTTTCCTGACCCGAAATGTACAATTTATTTGAATCCTAAATTTATTGCAGCCAATCTTTTTTCTACATTCGGGGTTTTTATTGTAACTGAAAGTTAAAATATGTTCCTAAAATATTTGAATTTAATTTGTGGACTGATTGTAGTTGATTAATTATCTATATAAAAACATAAACGAAATACCGTTGACTGACTCAACAGAAGATCTCAGAAATGTGAGGTCGGGTTTAGTTGAAAATAGTATTTTTATTCATACTAAGTTAGGACGGACAACCATAAGATATTATTATATGATTATTAAGTTATTAACTTGACAACTTTCTTGGTGATTAATCTCAAACCGACATACCGACATCCATTTAAACTAGGTAAGTCACTATGACTGAGAGCCGAGATGGCCCAGTGGTTAGAATGCGTGCATCTTAACCGATGATTTCGGGTTCAAACCCAGGCAGGCACCACTGCATTTTCATGTGCTTAATTTGTGTTTATAATTCATCGTGAGGAAACCTGGATATGTCTAATTTCAACGAAATACTGCCACATGGGTATTACACCAACCCGCATTGGAGCAGCGTGGTGGAATATGCTCCAAACCTTCTCCTCAAAGGGAGAGGAGGCCTTAGCCCAGCAGTGGGAAATTTACAGGCTGCTAATGTAATGTAATGTAAATGTCACTACGTAAAAGTCACTATGTAAAGTTGGAATTTTATCCTCCTTATAATTATTTTCGTATAGGTGTGAAACCTTGCTAGAAATATGGGAACCTTATCGGATATGGGAAGTCATATCGATTCGGAAAAATCGCCGGCGAAAGCTAGTTCCACAGAGTGGTTGTGCGAGGTAGCAAATAGGTGATGCGGATGAAACTTGGAATTTTCGCGATGTCCGAGGATAAAATTCACTAGCCCAGATTGATCTAAACAATTCCTCGGAACATTCTTATTGAAAAATACTGTAGAAGATGCAAAATGGTCGGAAAGGTATAATAAACTTTTCTAGTTTGTACATTTGATTTGTTTTGAAAAGTCCCATGCATTACACTGACAAAAGCTAAATGTTTTTAATATTTTTTAACTTTAGTATTAATTCCAACCAAAGTGGAATTAAAAATAAAATAAATAAGATAATTTTTTCAACAATTATTCCATTGCTAAACATTAATAGCTACACTTTATTGCTGTATTTCGATTCAACGTCAACATTAGTTCCATTGATTGACCTCGAATCAATTGTATTAGAAGTTGTTTTAATAATATATGGAGGAAGAACCTTAACATAAGGTAGTAATACATTTACCAATAGGTACACATTTACAGGTTAATAATTTTAGACATTTTAAAACAATGTGACTTTGTAATTTGGTATATTCAAATACCTCATCATCGTAAATGTAGTTTACAAAGAAACATAGGTTACGTTTAATGTAACTCTCATTGTATGAAGTCACGAAGTTCATTAAGTTGTTTTGTTTTAAATGAATTATTACAATGTGTGGCTGCATAAAGATTGCAAATATAATGCCCGTTAATATTAAAAATGCAATTGCGCTTGTTGCTTGTTGGATCACGCAGCATCCGTATGACGTGATTCTTTCATCGAAATAGGTTATGAACCGCGGAATGATTTATGCTACAACCTAAAGGGTAAAAGTTAGTTTAGAAAAATGCATGAATATACCAGTAGAAATTTGGTCTAATCTTTATAGATATTCCGGGTTCCGTAGCCCAAAAGGAAAATAGGAAAAAATATATAATTATTCTTGCAATGTTTGCTGTCCGTCTGTCTGTATGTCCATCAAGACACTTTTTCGCTGGAAAGCATAGAGGTATAAAGTTGAAAATATTACCAAATACTGAGGTCTGCGTTCCCTTGGAGCTGTGAAAAATGAAATCTCTAAGGCTACAATTAAAATATATTCCCGTATATTTGCAAGGGGAATTAAAACCTATGGGCTACATAAGGTTGACCTAGAATCATGAAATTTGGCATGTCTATTTGTGTGGTATACGTACAGTCAGATCAGGGAGCGATTCTGAATCGCACTTCTCCGGTTTTAGATCACCAGAACACTATTTGCTCACGGGCGCTTGTTGTCCGTACTACGGGGTTGATAATGAGCGCTAGTAATCATTTCAGTTTACTATGTATATCTTTAATTAAAATTATTTAAAATGACCTACAGATCTTTTAAGATACGGAAGTGCACGGAATATAATGTGATATAATACTTAAAACAATCTAGTTCCGTAATAAATAGTGTTTAGGTCTTCCCGCGCTCAGTGATTTCTGGGTCAACTCGACTCTCCACGATTGAGCAAGAGTAATAATTTTATAATTAATATATATATATATTTTGTATTTAATAATAAATTAATTCTAGAGGCTTACTCGTGAAATTAGAATGTGAATATTTTAATTTGTGATTGTGATTGTGTTGTGAAACCCATATAATCCGATTTCCAAAAAGCCCGTTCTGAAGATTGCCACTGCGTGAAAAATGTATTGTTTTAGCATCAGAAATGTTTGAAAATTTCAGTTCAGTCAGTTGGATTAAACAGATTAAATATTTGAACCAAACAAACTTTAGATTAAATAAAAGCGTAAAAAGTGGGCTTTTGAAATAGATGAATGTTGTTATTGAAACTCAACTAAATGTTTAGCGGATAAGTGTCGTTAAATTAAATTGTGTTCTGTTGTAAATGTTTTTTGTTTAGCTATAGTCTTACCAAAGTTTCCTTCTTTCTATTTGTTAATGTTTATATATAGGCGGAAAAAACGAAAACAGAAAAGTGAATAATGAATTTCAAACACGGGCTAGCCTTCCAGAGTATCCAGCTTAATATGTGATTATAATTCACCTCATGCTCAGCGGTGAAGAAATATTTTTTTAAGTAACATGCATAAATCGAATGTAATTTCTCGCATGTTGTTAGTCGATAACTAAGCAAATTGAACAGCGTAGTAGATTATGCTCCTAATCTTTTTAAAAGGATGTTATTGTCCAGTGGGACATTTTCGGGATGTTAGATGTAATTTATTCACTTATAAACAAAGCCTGCAATAACAAATTATGCAAATAACATTGTTAACAAACAATCATACAATAAAAGTATATATCTACCTATAGGTCTTATGTTAAGCATAGCTACGTGTCACGAGTTCACCAGCGCATGCGCAACAAGCGATCGGCATCAACACCTCGGTGTCTGTCGAGCGTGCACCGGCAGGCTTTCATTCATCTTAAATTGCGCAAGAGTGACCATGGACGCGTTATAAGAAATACATGTGTTAAGGAATATTTAAAATATATAAATTTGTATTTATACGTTTAGCTTTATTTATATGTAGATTTTATATTTGTTTATTTTTATTACACGATAATTTTTGTAATATTATAAACGGCAATTAACTGTAATACACGGAACTTAACGAATTTTATAAAATTTAATATAGGATATAATGACGCCGTTGAAACAAAAGACTTAGTACCGACTTAGTTAGTTGCTATTCGATAATTATACGCAGCTGTAGCGAAACTTATTTACTAACAAAGATAACACAAACTGGATAATGAGATTCACTTATCACATCGCCATATGTATATGCCCATTAAATTATGTCAATTATCAAAATACCCCAACTTTTTTTTTTGTAATGGCAGTAGATTATTATAAAAAATATCCACGAATTAATGTTATGTTTCGGTTTGAGGTGAGGGTGAGTGAGTCAGTATATATATGCACAAAAGACATAACATCTCAGCTGCTACTGTTATTGGTGCATTGGTGAACTAAATATAGTTAAAAAAATGTAAGACGCCAATGTCTTTGGACAGTAACGATCACCTTCTATCATAGATATGTGGCCGTCCGAAAAATGCCGGTCCACCTACCTTTGGCATAAAAAATAACTGATTTCATACCTGTAGATAGGTCAAGACGGAAAGGATATGTTTTTATTTTTTCAATATTACAATTCTAGCATTACCGGATGAACTTTAAACTTACACCATTTTTGCAAGTAATTTTTCTTTATGCTTTGCTTATGTTGATTTTTTTTAAATCAATATATATTTGGGGTCATCTTAAATAAAAAGCGCATCTCCAATAAATGTATTAGCAGTAATATCGTCAATTTTATTTAATTAATCTTCCTCTATTTCATTTTTCATTGAGAATGTTTTCGTACTACAACCATTGGTGTAAATTGACATACATATATACGTATATTATACATTACTTCTATTATTTATGGACTTTTAGTATACATTTGAGTACAGAAAATATTTTAACGAAAGTCGTAACCGAAAGTTGTATAAAAAAATTGTAGACGAGTAAATTCACCACTCTATACACCGTCAATACGCTTCCCATCCTCTGTTTAATTAAACTGGTTAACTTACCATTCAGCATCTTAAATTTAAATTCAATTGAAGCAATTACATTATTTCTCAAATACTTTTTCCTTCCCACTGTCCTGAATAATTCAATTCTCATGGTTACACTATCGCCACTTCAGTCTCATGATAACAGCCTTCTTGTCATCTGCGCTTGCGCGGTGTAGCGTGCGCCCGCGTCTTTACTTTCCGTTTACGGAGGTTGGAAATTGTGTCTTATTGTACAAGTGATAGTGACTTTTTCGACTTGTCGACTCGACTTTTTATATTCATGAATTTTATTTTACGATTTCAAGTGGTTTGTGTGTGTGATAAATTATTATTGTTGTATATAATGTGCAAGTGAAGAATTATGTAATAGTATGATACAGGTCAGAGTGTGATCAATTTATTTTAGTAATCATTTAAAACATTACTTATGTATTATATTCGGATTTACTTGTAAGTAAATTTAACATATTATAATAAAGGTTTCAGAGTTTTTAGACGCAAATTTTTGAACATTACATTCTGTTCTCGGATCTTCATAATGGTCATATTACTATGGTACTATAAGAAGCAAAATACTTTTAAAATATATGTAATCCAGAATCAATAAAAACAACAGTCTCGTAATAGAAAATACGAAGACATAGAACCTACTTACTGACCTTTTTTCCTACTATCTTTTTAACTTTCAATACTAAGCTAGATCATTTTCAACCGATATAAAAAAGCAACAGGTTCTCAATTCGTCTGTATACCTGGATATTTATTTTTATTTGTGTTAGGTTACAACTTTTACGAAACAATTTCAATTATTCTTTTATGCGTCGTGTACAGTATAGATCCAAGGTCCCATTTCCATTAAATCGGTATGGCACATTGTTTAGTTTTTATTTTAAGCGAATTTTCAGGCAAAAACTAGAATTCAATTATATTTTTAATGGCATAAGTCTTAAACAATTGTAAACAAAAACTTAAATCAATATTTATTTCACATAAATATAGTCGTATAATTTAAATACCTAATTGAATAGAAGATCTGAGAATATAGTTTATTTTATGTTTGAGTAATTACTCACACCGGTATCATAAAATAAAATACGTCGATTCAAATTCACCTTATAAAATTATAGAGAAAATTAACTTTCAAGTATAAACGTGTATACTACTTTTATCGGATACATCATATAATAATAAAATGGAGCACGTTTAAAATGTCTAAAGATAATTGTACAAAAACTGTAATAATAAGTTATAGACTTTAATTGATTTGTCTAATACGAATAAAGTTTACTTCCCCTCGTCCTTCCGTCTGCATGCTCTGTATTATTTTGTATGAGTGTATTCCAGTTTATATAATGAGTGAGCTAGTGTAATCACAGAGAAGACCATCTTTAATTCTGTTGGCAACGAGTTGACGGTGTAACATAATTTCCTGTGTTTGTGTCTATGGATGATAGTAAGCACTTAGAATTTATAGGCGACCTAATTAATTACCATCTAGCCTATATATTTTTTATAAACATTAGTTTTTATCACTCAAATTATATATATATTCTATTTTAAATATAGTGAATACTAGGACATGCTAAGGTTTTTAATTGATGATAGAAGCCAACCGACAATAGACAAATTATACAAAATATCATTAAACACATTAGATACATTGCATTTGTTAATATTTAACGTCGTTATAAACGAAGAAAGATTATTTATCGCATCGCTGGTTGAATATAATTGAGTCTTGGCTACGCAAATTTAAGAAAGCGTAATCACATACGATTTCGAGTGTTTTATTTTCATCGTCATAAGAACTTTATAAAATATGAAGTACATAGTTTTTTATTATTTTTGCATATATATATTTAAGAAATTAAGTCAAACAATCGAATCTTATTCTATATAAAGTTAAATTAATAAAATTCTATAAAAATAAGACAAAAATTTTGATATTTAGCTAAATAGCTTAAAAAATTGTGGCAACAATCAAATGATGGATTGACAGAACAAATCATTACTCAACAAGATACAAGTATTTTATATGATTAGTTTTTATATGAAAAATTTTGTTATGCGTATCAAAAACTTATCGGTTGATTTTGATGACGAATTGTAATCGCTTTGTATACATTCGTTTTTAAATATAATTTTAATAATTATCATTACCAATAATCGTATAAAATATTTGAAATCAATTAAAAAAATAAACTTTATTTAATTTTAACTTACAAACGACTTTTGATTGAAACAGGATTGACAGATATCTGTAGTTTAATAATAAACTTTGTGAATTCCATAATTTATTCCAGAGTGCTAAAGTTTAAATAAATAAATAGATGTAAAAAAATCATGAATAGGACACAGATTAAAAATCGTTCGATTGATATCTATATATAATATACATACATAAATATAAGACACTTATACAATTTGGGACAATAATTTGGGCAATTAGTCATTCTCTAATCGATTCAATTCGTCAATTACCCATGTCTACATAGTGTAAAACAAAGTCAATCCCGCCGTCTGTACGCTCAGATCTTTCAAACTACGCAACGGATTTTAATTTGATTAATAAACAGAACACAGAGATTCAATACGAAGGTTTATATGTATAATACATGGATATTATAGTTGAGAGACGTCGGAAATTTCAACATTCCTAGCCGGGAAGATCAAAAGTTATATATGTACCCGTGTGAAGAAGGGACGGAAAGCTAGTAAAAAAATAATTAGATTCGATCAATTTCGTCGTTGATTGTATTATGCAAACATAACCTGCGATGTCGATCGATAACGAAAGTAAAACATGTTCGAAAGTGTACATTCTCTTGATGAGTGTACGCCAAATTCAATTATGAGTACGATATTCGTGTGTATTTCATAAATTTCACTGCTCTCGTCACTGATTATCTCTATGAGCTTAGTGTAGACATTTCACAACCTCGGCGCTTAGCGAGTGTGAAGTATTTTTATACCTATTATGCTGCTAAGTCATTATGATACTGTAGTTCATTTATAAAAAGAAATACTAGCAGTTTCAGTTCGTTTTGGCGTCAATCTATCGTACCTACATATATACGAAAGTATATAGTCTATGGATAACTTAACTTTTTGTCGAAACAAACACTACGAAAATATTATATAACCACGTTACTAATATTTATTTTACTTTAACTTTTTCTTTATTGTTTCTGTTTCTGCGTGCTCCGTTTGAAATATTAACATACTTATATTATTTTACAGTTAAGAAGTTAGTTAACACAGAAGTTAGTAAATTGTAGTAAAGAGCTGACAGAAAAACAACTCTACCTGTTCAAGTTTTATTTATTGTAACAAAATATATTCATGTTTATAGTTAACATCTAAATAAAAACATTAAGTATGGACTTTTCATCCAGTTAGATTAGTTATAAAACCACGTAATTTGTTTTAATAGTTGTGTTTTCATCGAGATGAATATACTTATGTAAATTTTCGCTTGTTCCGCTGAATGAATTAAAGTAACAAATTAAACTAAGTACTATTAATTAATTATATATTTAGTTTACTTGCCAAAATTGTAAAAATGTCTTGTAATCTAATTAAATACGGTTACTTAGCAACCATAGGGTGCGTCGAAGCAGAACTCGCTAAAGTCTGGCCGGTGAGAGAATGTGTTCCAACCGTCTGTCAGTTGGTCAGACTAGTGATAACTATTGCTACTACACGGTTGAACTCTTTCTGGTTGAGGCGGGTTTGCCGTCCCATCGGATCATGAGAGCGAGGGAATAGAAAGTGCATCTGTGTTTACGTACGTACTAGTGCAGTATAATATGTTGCTTAGTCTCCCCTGAGATTGGCAGCGACGATATTTTTATTTATTTAAAATTGAATTTAGAACAAAATTATAACATCTATCGAAAGTCGACATAATGATAAAGTTTAAATGATATTTGTAAGACATAAACAATTTTCATATTAACGTAAATTCATCGCCATTACAATGTTCCTTTCAACGGTTCGGCAATGATACTCAACTTCGTTTTGAGTGTTATAGAACACTTACGTATGTCTAAATCGTGTACCTATTTTTAGGAAGAGTAGAGACAAATAAAACTTATTTGAAATTGAATTCACGTTTTACAATTTATCAAGATCTTAAATAATAATATACGATATTTAATATGGATTTCCGAGTAATTGGCGTTTTGGATGTCCATGAAGTATGTCACAATCGCCAATAACTATAAGTAAATCGCATAGAATATGTATGGATGGTTTGTTTTTCTGTAGCTGTTTTCGATTGGAAACGGCTAAAGTTATGAGACTGCAGATGCTAAAGTTCTTATACTGTGTCAAATAAATTAAAATTTATTACACTTTCTTCTCGAAAATGGCAGTTTTACACTTCCGTGCTGCATTGAAGACGTAAAGTTAAGCACACTCTATTACATCACACAGATTTTATTTGATGGTAATATCACAAACAGTTCGTGTATAAGTAAATTATATAAATAAGCATAACTTGCGCTTCAAAGGCCCGTATTCAAGAAAAATCACTTTAAATACATAATACGTTGACGTTCTGTTGTCTGATGTTCATTTCTATACTAAAGTACACGTAAATGTGACGGAGCTGAAAGATTCTAAGTGACAGATAAAAATATTTTAAAACGGCACTTTTGGATATGAAACTCGTAAAATTACAGAAAGTAATATTTGAAATATATTTTATAGCACTTAAACCCCTTTGTGTTCTATCCTCTTCATATAATTCTACGAACACAAACAATGACACATTACACACGAAGTTTTACGGCTCAGTTGTTATTTATATCAAAGCTACATATGTAGTAGACATAACAGATATTACTGATAATTTAAGTGATAGACAATGGGTATGATATAATTTCTTTACCAATAAATAAACTTGATATCATCAAAGCATTAAAATGTGACTCAACTATACTAATATTATAAATGCGAAAGTAACTCTGTCTGTCTGACTATCTGTCTACCTGTTGCTCTCTCACGGCAAAACCACTAAGCCGAATTTGGAATAAATCAAGCTGTGTGCTGTGCTGTGCCTTAAGGAACGAAACTTTTTGATAAACCACTAAAACACGAGCGAAAACGCAGGCGATAACTAGTTCGAATACATTTTCTTAATACATTGCTACCATTTTTTTCCTCGAATCGAGGAACGATAAAAATTGAAGAAATTGACATTATTTTAGTCATACTTTATATTTTCAATTAGCAATTAAGATGAACTCTTTACTCTTTGAAAAATTAGCAGGCAGATTTATTGGTTGTTATTTATAAATGATTTTCGCTTGATTAACTAAATGAAAGTCCATTTATGTTTATTTTCTTCGGGTAATTGTGTTCCCATAGACGTTTTGTCCAGGCCTTTAGTGCATCTTTTCCATAATTTGGATTTAAGTTATTTAAATTTGGCTGCATGTTTTATTCCAGGCAGCATCGCAATCTATAAATTTTAGGAATATTTGAGTTATTACTATTAAGAGCAAAAAATGTAGTCTGTAATTATTAACAAATTTTATTAGGAACAAACTATACCTGCAATCCAAAATGAATAAAATACAAAAATAAACTAGGCCGTTTCAGTCTAGGTGAACGTTTTACCATTCTCGTAAAACATATTATCTCAGCACCAGTATTAGGTACTACGATCTAGGTGATAATGTGCCTCGCGTGAGTGAGACATTATCGTTGATGACGCGGTAAACTTACATATATATAACTATATATTAAGATGATTTGCATGTGATTACAATCACATAGTCATTGGAAATAGGATTTTTGAGTATAAGACTAGGTAGACAACGTGAACCGAAGATGACAGGGCCGATCAAGATAAAACACAACTTCCTACATCATAATTAGCTACAGAAAATAAATGATATATACCATGTATTTGGAGTCGGCGCAGTAACTGCCCTTGCTATTAATATTTGTTTAAAAACAAACATTTATTTTAGTCTTACAAAACAAAGATAACCAATGTTTGTATTTCCATTCAGATGTTATATGCTATGTACGTACAAAGAGATTAAGATCTAGTTGTCTTTGATGTCTTTGTGTACGTAATTTAAATCTTGAACATACGTTAGATGGATTTTCGTAATATTCATAGTATTAAAGCCGAGATGGCCCAGTGGTTAGAACGCGTGCATCTTAATCGATGATTTCGGGTTCAAACCCAGGCAGGCACCACTGAATTTTCATGTGCTTAATTTGTGTTTATAATTCGTCTCGTGCTCGGCGGTGAAGGAAAACATCGTGAGGAAACCTGCATGTGTCTAATTTCAACGAAATTCTGCCACATGTGTATTCCACCAACCCGCATTGAAGCAGCGTGGTGGAATATGCTCCATACCTTCTCGTCAAAGGGAGAGGAGGCCTTAGCCCAGCAGTGGGAAATTTACAGGCTGTTTATGTTATGTATAGTATTAAACTTATAGCAAAATTAAAAAAAGAATCATAAACTCGTTCGTTCTTTTTATATTAACACTTTTTACACAAATTATCGGTATTTTAAATGGCAGGGGATTTTAACCCCGCTGAGTTTATTTCGACGGTTCTTCTCAGGTCCGCTGTGTATATTTTCGAATCGGGAGTTGATTTTTGATAATCAATAAGCAAGTGTTACAAGCGTTAGCGTCTTTATTGAATAAAGATTTGACTTTAGCTGTATGCCTGCTCAAACATACATTGAAAATTCATTGATTGTTTTACCACTAAACATTCAATTAAACCGTATATGTTTGTGCTATGGTTTTAAGGCGGGGTGAGTAAGTATAATCACAGGCACGAGGGATATGAGATTTTACGACGGTTTTCTTACGTCATACTTACCATGGTTAGCGCTGACGTTTTCCATTGTAAGATGTGTTTTAACTTATTGACTGCCAATATCTATGAGAATTCATTTTGTAAACCTTTAAAGACTTTTTCAAATAAAAACCATACATTTATTCTATAAAAAGTATATACATCGTAGGTATAGATTTATATCGTACCAGTAACATAAAAATTGTCCAAGGTCTTTATCAAATATTCAATATCATGTCAATATTCTAAATAATATTATATGAAACACACAAACATATTCATTATGTAACATATAAATATAACATCAATTCCTGGTCAATAAACATGTTCAAGATTTCATAAAAGTGGCTGGATTGATAACGGGAAGTACTTTAACGCCATCTTTGGACAATGTTTTCACAAGGAAGTTTGGCAACGTAATGAATAACCGCTTCTGGATCGCGTGGATGCACAACTTGATCACCTCATACGCTTCGACTTCCGATAAACCTGTTTAAGCATAATTTATGCAAAGACGAGAAAAATATAACAATGTGTATTAACTTTCCGAAAGGCTGTTAGAATAAGACCTTTTGAAACTGCATTATCTGATAAAGAATAAGAAATATGGTACATAAATATACTATCGAAAAATGTTAAACTATTTTTTATGTACAAGACGATTATTTAGTAACTGATACATAAATGGCACACACTTTATTATTCAATAGAAGAAGTGATTGTGATTATTAACCGACTTCAAAATAGAAGGTTCTCCGTTCGACCTGTATGTTTTGTAAGTTTGTATGTCTGCGATTTTCTTTAAAACTACTGATCCGATTTGGGTGGGTTATTAATGAATACATATTTTTCAGCGACGGCTTTAATATATAATACATTAAGATCTGATAAAGATCTAGGCATAGACAATAAACCTCTTTAATAACAAAACAAAAAATACCTGCGATCGCAATCGTGTCTATGTACTGTTTCCACCATAGATATCTGTGTTTTCACTATTCCACAACATATAATCACGTCTTTATCGGTTACGGTTTACGGTTTTAAGAGTTAAACAGATGTGTATGACACCTTGAATTTAAATTAACTCAGATTCAATTTATTTTTGAAGTCGGTTTATTTTTCGAGCGAACTTCTTTGACGCGGCTTATAGAAGAGTGAACTGGTAAGTCGTTACGTACCATAACGTATACGACCATTTACCTCTCTCTCTCTCTCCCTCCCTGTCTCTCTCTCCCTCTCTCTATCTATCTATATCTATCTCTCTCTATCTATCTATCTCTTTCTTTTATATACGGTTTTATTTACAATTATTCGTTGTTATTGTTTTCATTCACACGGTATTTCTAATGACCATTTTATTCCATTTCATGTCTCTTATTTAATACACAATATGTAACGAATACAACTGCATTCTAAACTGGTGTCGCACGACAAATCTAGTTGTTTTTTTTTTCAAATTGTCATTCTTTTCAATAAAAAAAACCCTTACACATATTTATTTTATATGTGATAATAGCAAGACTATATAATATTAAAAGTATGAGCTTACTTGGCTTATAATAATGGTTGAGAATTGGAATGCTGAAGAGTCCACCGAGACCATGAGCCGCGTACGGCACCTTCATGCAGGACGCCAAAAGGTCCATTGTGTACAACTGACAGCCGTTATCTTCGTCGTATCCCGCAATTAACATGTTTAATATACGTGGATTCTGCATCAAAAACATACGATCTTACTTCTAACTATAATTACGAGTCGTTGTTTTGAAACTTTGAATTTTTAATAGAGGATAATTAAGCCAATAGACAAAAAATATTTATGTACATATAAAGTCGTATTATTTGATTATTTTATAAAGTAAACAAATATTTAAAAACACGCTATTTTAACAATTAATGTAGGCACTGTACCATCAGGAGGGTTTACTATGTCCCGTTTT